>NC_143012.1:203949246-204174075 GCF_055824585.1 Amblyomma mixtum | reverse complement strand
AAAAGAGTAACCTGTTGTTGCGACACCCGAGTCGCGCGTCATGTCAGCTTTTTTTTTCTTTCTCTTGCGCGGGCGACGAACTCGAAACCGCTCTGTCACAACAACAGCCTGGCCCCACGTACTACACAACTGCTGAAAGACACCTGGCAATGTAGTGGCGAGCGGGAACCACAATTAACCGCAATATTCGCCAGCTGTCAGTGCATATACTATCACAACCGCCCGCCTTGCGAATACACACTTCACGAGCGCTGCAGGCGCATCGTCAGGCGTGATAGTTAAAACGGTGGTTTGCCGCCAGTCGAAGTACTCGCTTCGTTAAGTATTTGGTCACTATAAGTTGTTAGTCTTTCGCCAATCCTTACTTACTCGGTCGGCGCAACTGTTTTCGTACTTTCCAGGGAAAGTAGTGTGACGAAAGGCGTTTTAGATTATATCTCACAAGCCAGGTATTTTTCAGACTTGTTTTCGTACAGAGGGAATTTCTTCAGTCCCGACGCCAGGCTCGGCGCATTGATTCGCCATGTGCAACGCGGCATAGCGCAGGAAGACGCGCGCGTTCGATAGCGCCGAGGTGCGCGCGCCAATGAGTCATCACGCGTACGTACGCTACCCGCGGTGCATACAAAATACGCGCGCACCCGCAAAAGCGCCGAGGCTAAACGAGAAGGCGTCCATTTTTGAACGCGGAGCGTTTCTTGCTTTCCGCTACCGTCGGTGACACCCCGAATTCTCGGGCGATGATGCCGTGCACATCGGATGAGAGCTACAGACACACTTGTATGTCCTGACTTTTTCTCGGAAGTGAACTAATGCACGCACATCGCAAAGCAAATCTGCAGCGTGTCTCGCACGAAAAGAACGTCGCCGGAAAGGCACCACGGCGAGAGCAGAGTTGAGTTTCCCTCCGATATCGCAGAGGGAAATTGCGTTGATGATGATTACTGAAGGATGCTTGACGTCTTGCAGATTCGATATTGCTCAATCACGATGCTAGAGGACACTTCTGGAGAGGTTAACTCTTTATGAACAATTAAAAACACAAAGGAAGATGCAAGCAAGGAGAAAACTTCTTCGACTGACTCGTGGTTCTACGTGACGAAACCAGCCATCGGTCCGGCCGAAACCGCTGTCCCCGCCCCCATTGGAGACAGCAACCAATCAGGTAACTCCACAAACATCTACCCAATAACTTATTGGGGAAAGGAAAACATCACCAATCAATGATTGGGGAAAGAAGATAACTACTTTCGACAAATACTGTGCAAAATATGTACAGAGGACAAAACGCATGCCTAGAACAACCAAACTGTGTGTTCCGGAGCTCCCAAAGCCGCTGCGACCAAGAAAGTAAAAAATGACGATGAAATTCTATGAGTTTAACAACAGCACATGTGTACATCGAGACCATTTTTAACCAAATCTTATGGCTAGTTATCGCGTGTTACGCCCGGAACACGCTCAGTGCGTGTTCTAGACATGCGTTTTGCCCTCTGTACACTTTCCACCATCACGATTTCGGAGGATTCTCCTTTCCTCCCGCGCGCTTCGCGAACATTCGCACTTTCCCGCGGTGCAGGCTATTTCAGCCTCCGGTCGACCCTGGTTCGAGGAAAGTCACCTCAAGGCCCATCTGTCCAGTACAGTCACTTACAAACATATCTTCATGCCTGCAGCTAGCGTGTCAATATCCTGTTGACCGCGTCTCAAGCTGTCAACGCGCGCCGCTGTAGACATGGGAACCCGGCGTATCCGGACGCGGCAAACAATGCTTAGAGCCGCGAACTTCACTAGCAGGTCAGTATATGCTTCCAGTCACTCATTCGCTTTTGAAGTGAAGATACTGGCATATGACCTGTAGAAAAGAACTAGTGCGTACGAACTACAGTACACAAACGGTAAAATATCGAATAGCTGGTTTTCTAAATAAGTACCCGGGTATTATAGAAACCATTCACGACAGTCGTTCCATGAAAGCATTTAGCAAAAAGCTAACCCATTTCTTTTTGTGACATAGCAATGGCTTGCTATTCCTGCACATATCTGCGCTATAAAAAAAAAAATCCATGTTTTATTAGAAAAGAAAACCTTACTTTGGCCGGCTTAGTTAAGCTCTTCATGCCTTTTGTTATGTTCAGTGACACCGATATTTGTATTTTATGAGCAATGTTGTGTAAAAATGTTAAATCGCGAATCTACTTTTTGCAGCATTTCTTAACTGTGTGCCTTAAGTGAATATGTGCTGTTTTTCTTGTTTTTTCTTTTTTTTTGTTGTTTTCGCGTATGATGTTATATGCAATGTATCTTTGGCGATATGGTCTGTTTTCTTTGGTTAAACCTGCCCACTGCTCAGTGGTAGAGTGTAAAGGGGGCGGACGCTTCGTCAGGCAGCTTTTGTTTGCCTTTTTGTTCGCCTCCTCGGCAACCAAGTGTAGTTGAAATAAATCTGAATCTATATCTGAGCCCGTCCAAAAAAACAACAACAACAACAAAGAAACATGCTCTGCTCAGCAAAGAGAAACGTACTGCAGTATAGAACTGAAATTCGCTGCAATTAAATCTGCAAGTCCCAACCGAGTGCTGCACTGCGCTTCATAAAGCCGTATAAGAGTCAAGCGAATCCGAACAAAAACAAAAAAAAGATGCCACACAATTATCGTTAACTATTGAAATTAAACAGAATACACTGGGCAATGACTACGGAAGCAGCCGCTTTATACGGCTGCCGAGAGTCAGAAAGAAAAAGAAAGAAAATGCCTCCCCCCTCCATTACAGCTTCTGGAAGCGTCTCGGCCTCCCCGAGTTGCACAAGACTGGCCCCCGCGTCGCCGTCACGACGCAGCGGCAAGCAAGTCTCGCTCCGCAGCTGGCGCACCCCATTAAAAGCGGGTAGCCGGACTGAAACGGACGGCGGCGGTGCAAAACAGACACTATACGAGGAACGGGGTCAGGTCTCCTAGCAACGACGCCGTCGATGCGCCAGTTGGCCTACTAGGAGGAGGTGCAGACCGTTCGATGACGTGAGACATGCCCACGTCCTTGATGAGTGCCCGCAGGCGCCGAGGACGAACGGTCGAGCGTGTTTACACCGGCCGACGACGACGCGGGAGGGTGCGGCGAAAATCGTGCGGCGAAGAAGTTTGACGACAACGACGCCGCCACCGCACTGACCCCCCCGAAGGCGTAGAAACACAGCGCGATGGCTACTGCCCTCGATGAGGACGGGGCTAGAAAGACGTGAAGAGGGTTTGAAACGGTGCATAATACGGACGCCCCACGAAGCTCGCGGCCGGAAACGCTTCACCCGTCTAACGTCGAACTTTCTGGCGACCACATTGACGACCCCAAGAAACGAGACGTGTACACGCCTACTGTACGTACGTTAGTTAAAACGCGGGAAAAGAACAAACTGCGCAGGTCGAAGGACTTGCCGACGCCGAAACTGACGTAAAACGTGGACGCTATTCGAAAGTAGAACAACTGGACACTAGGTGCGGCACGCCTAACTATTATAACTAACATATGAAAGAGGCCAACAGTTACGGAAACCAAGGAAAGCGTAACGGAACGTTTGTCTTTCTTTTTAACTTGTGGTGTTGAATAATGAGAAATTAATGGCGTAATTACTGAAAGATAATTGATTTAAACATAACTACCGTAACGTAACTACCACTGCCGCGAAGAGTCAGGCACCTGCTTTGTGAAACGCGAAGCAGCGCTGCCGAGCTGCAAACGACCGTGCGGCGCAACAGGCAGCATCTGGGATCGCAAGCTGACGAAGGCGGCCGGAGGACAAGAGCAACTGCGACGGGGCTTCGCAGAAGCCGCGACATGCGCGCGCGTAAGCTGCAGCTGACGCGGAGGGCGCTGAAAGAGCAGGGCATTCACACTGGCGCGAGTCGGCCACGCGCAACGCGCAGGTGCCACACACCGGCGCGTGGATAGAGTGAGACGGAGAAAGAAAAGAAAAACTATAGAAGTAGAATCGTCAGCGATCACTCACCAGACAAAGTTGAGCATGAACATCCCGCGGTACTTGGCCCGGGCCACCGCGCACATGAGGCGACGAAAAATCCGCTGCGTCTTGGCGCCTACATGCCGGCCCGCGGCGCTGTCTACGTAGCCGCGGTCGAGGTAGCAGCAGTCGCGGTTGGGGCACGACGCGCCGACCGCCAGCGTAGTCGAGGCAGTAGCGCGAGGCACTTGACGGCAGAGGGGGATCGGAGGGGGCCGGCGCGCACCACCGACGACAGCAGCATCATGCGGTCGCGAGGGCAGCGGTGGTGCTCCTCCGACACCTATCTGCCCCGCGCGCCCAGCAGCAGGTGCGGCGGCATGTCGACGACGACGCGATCACCACAGCGGAGAACACCGAGGGAGGACGGGCACATTCACACACACGGCGGCGACTGTGCACGCATAAAACGCAGGGAGGGGGCGACAAATCCAGCGGGAACGGAAGGGGGACACGCAAGACGCAGCACACGGCTGCTACGGGACTGTGCGCTGGAGCAGACGACGACCGCCACAGCGGCAGCAGACGAACAATTCTGACGTCACCCCCCTCGCTCAGGTGATGCGCCGCGGGGCGAGCAGACGACGGCGAGCGCAGGCCGGCGGCGGCCCTCGCGCGGCGGAGAGGCGAACTACAAGGGGCGCTCCGCGGCCTCCGAGACCCGCGCAAGCTGATGGAGAGTTGCTGCCGCGTTCCCCGTCCCCATCCGAGAACGAAAAATTGATGAGCCGATGTTTAAACGCGGCGACCATGCCTGGTAAGGTTTAATCAGATGGTGCTGAGCCGTTACGCTACGAGGACGACCACGAGTTCTACGATAACTGCAACAGTCAACAGGTACTCGAACCATTAGCGACAAATAAATGTGAAGAACTGCAGCAGGACTGACACCTGTCACCAAGGAGATCAGAAACAAATTATACGAAACTATAGCTTGATTATTAGTAGTATTATTTCCCCTAGGCGCTATGCAATGAGAAGGCGCGCTTCACTGCAGGCACTATCGTAATGCAGGAAAAACAGCACTGCAGGCTCAACGCACGGCTCGAATGCTGCGAGGTGAAGCTGGAGGACTGTGCAAGGAGGGACAACGGTTGCGGGGGCAGATATCCAGTGGCTGTACGGTGAATGCGTAGCACTAAATGCTGCGCTGTTCGAAAGGCACAGTAACATAAAAGGCGAACGAAGGAACAAAACATACGTCCGTGCCACTTCTAAATCGTTCCCCGAATGCGCTTCAAAGCTATCGGAAGCTGCACACGGACCATAACTGGTGCTACAGGGACGAGGCGTCTATAGGAGGGTGTTCTTGAGAAATTATTTTGTCTGAGTTGTATAACAACACTTCAAAGTCCGATTAAAAAAAAAATAAAACATTTTAATTTGTACACTGACGGCCACGAGCGAAATAGAAGAGCCGGTCGCAGACAGCAAAAGCCAGACCGGACAACGAGAGCGGTAGTAAGCATGCCAGCAAACGAGATTGACTGAATCCAACCACCGATTTCTTTACGTTCTCGCGGCTTACAACCGCTCTCGCTAATGTACAGGGCAGACAGGGCTGAAGGAAGGAAAGCTTTCGCGAATCAGTCCGCTCTGGTTGCACACAGAGAAAAGCGCGAATGCGCCTTGTGTTAACCCAAACGAGAAAAACACAGGTAGAGGACCGAGAGCACGGCGCATATCTGGCACTAAGTGGTGCCTCCTCTGCATGGCATAACCTCGCAAACAATAACAACTGTGCTCGTATGAATGCGCAAGCTTGGTGCTGCTTCACTCAGCAATACAAATAAATGAAGGAATCGCTTATCTGCACCGGCCTGACCGCAGCGATATGCATGGCTATACAGAAAAAGCTAAAAAAACTACAATACAAAAGCTGTTTAGCAGCCGTATGGCTGCGCTTGGGTGGTTCGCTAACGAGTAATTGCCCCGCTTTTATTATCAATTCACTCCAGCTTGAAGGACTTCCCGAAGTTCATAGCCCCGACTCCGCTCGGTGTTTGCTTTGTCAAGTCATGCTTCCTTCTCAGCCACGACTGAAGCTGACGGCATTTTCCGACAAACTTGACTTCCAGGGCATTGCAGGACATCTTTGTTAGTTCTTGAGTGCTTTCAGTGTCCACACGACATGAGCTATAGACAGCGATAAGAAACTAATCCTAAACTGTGTAAAGGACAGCATCATCGCGCGGCTTCCCCTCTGTATCACGCGCACTCCGCCGAGCTGGCGGCGTCTGCTATTTTCCCAAAGAACGGCCCAGATGTTGCGCGGGTTTCCACGCCAAAAAGAAAAAAAAAAGAAACGCCAGTTAGGAAAGAACCCGCGCGGCCCGGCCAGTGAAAGCAGTAGCAAAAAGAAAAGGGGGCCAGGAGGGGGGGGGGGGGGGTGCCTCGTATCATCGGCTCGTCAAATGTCGCCATCCGTGTGTGTCACATGGAGAACCCCGACAGGCTGTCCGATCCTCGAGTGTATACCCAGCACTCCAGCTACGCCCGGAGCACGAGTGGACGGCAAGCAGTTCGAGTGAGCACAGGCTACCCCCCCCCCCCCCCCCCCCCTTCTCTTCTCATCTTTAGAGGCGCCCACGGGAAACAAGTAGCCACTCGAGTAGGAGTGTTCGCATCGGAAACCACCCAGGGCACAGGGCAACGACGGGCAATGAAACGGCGCGAGCCAGCTGCCGATAAAGGACGAGGAAGTGAGGCGGACCCATGCGCCCAGGTGGGTATCCAGAGAATCGCGCAAGCCCGGGACCCGGAGGGCAAGGCCCCAAATGAGTCGGACGGCAAAAAAGGAGGGTGGAAGAAAGCTCGAACCTCCAAAAGAGTTCCAACCAACGGCATCCACGCGCTCTTGCAGGGGGGATGGGGGCGACAGATGCGCGCGCTCTCGCGCCTTATCGCGTTGCGTCGAGAGGCTGGCACGGGGGGAAAAGAAGAAAAAGAGTCAACGTCGCTATCTCCGCGCTGGTCCAACGTGCGTGGGCCGCAGTCGAGGGCGTCCGGGCCCCGCGTGTGTCAACGCGGAAGGGATTCGCGACGCGGCGCGTTCGTGCTGCCGTTGCGAAGCACCAACACGTGAGAGACAAGCAGCTGCACCGTTAGGTGCCATCCGAAGGTGGAACTCGATCAGCGTCATCGTCAACATCGGCCCAACCATACGTCCAGCGCAGGACAAAGGTCTCCCACTTGACCTGGAGTTATGGCCCAGTCCTGCGCCAGTCACGGACCCACTGTCCTTGTATATGTCCCACTGCCCATGCTCTCAGAAGCCCCCCGCTGTGTTTGCGTTCTCTTGAAATCCACAATCCTCCGAACGGTCAATAATCTTAGGAGCAACGAAAGGGGGGATTCCCTGCAACGCACAGCTGCAAAGGCGCCACCTTAAAGCGATCGCAGCTTTCGCGTCGCGAACCACTCGGGCACCCTGCTGCACTGATGCTGGCGAACACATCTGAACTCCCGCAACCGCAGGTCTCTTCGCATAGTCCGATATACAACTCAAGATAGAAGCGGCTTACCCCCCGTCAAAGGACCCCCCTCCAGTCAATGGCGTCGGACGATTCTCATGAGCGTGCTATCATGAAATCGCAGGAGTTTTTGGTTCAGTTTATAGTTTATGCGGTTTAACATCCCAAAGCGACTGAGGCTATGAGAGACGCCGTAGTGGAGGGCTCCGGAAATTTCGACCACCTGGGGATCTTTAAAGGGCCTGTGCCCACCCCAGCGCAGCAGACACTCTCTACCTCTCTTTGAGCGAGCCTCCTCTCCTTCCATTCCCTCCTCGAAATTCTTCTCTCCCGCTCCTCGTCGAGTAGGCTCGGCAAGGCAAATCACCCCTTCGTTCTCCGGTGTAAGCCGGAGGCGTGGTGTCTGTGGAGTGCGTCACAGGGCGACGTCATGGCCCCGCCTTCAATAGAATTCTTTTCTTGGTTTTTGCATTTTCTCCGCACACTGAACGATCGAGAGGCGCGATCGGCTCGACCACCTAGACTTGTTAGCGGAGCGCATCCTTTCATACATCTGTTTGTCATTCCCAGTTAACGAGCCACCTTTTCATTTTCTTTTAGGCCTCCCCACCGTTTCACGAGCGGAGGGGCGGAAGTCGGTTGTGTTCGAAACACACGGCGAAGCGCGGACCCGGCAACCGCCCGTTTGCTTTTCTCCATGCGTGTTTGTGTTCTGTGTGTTTGTGTCTTTTCTCCGCTCCAAAGCATATGTCATTCATTGGAGTCAAGGCGTACGCAAGATGCACGAAAGATAAGCGGTGTGTGTGCGGAGCGGTGAAGTGGGCGAGCGAGGGAAAGGCTCTGCTGCACTACCAATTAAAACCTTGTTTTGGGGGGCTCGCATAGAGAAAAGAAACTGAGAAGGGAGCGCGCACGCAGAGCGTCTCGTGACGTGATCACGGCGGGGGGGGGGTGGAGGGGGGGGGGGGGGGGGGGCGAACGAACTCCCTCAGTTTTACTATTTTTTTACTTTTTATGGCTAGGGTTCAAGGCTGTCACCGCACGCTCCCTCCGCAGTTTTTTTTTTTTTTTTGTTCCTTCATGCGGGTTTGTAGGCATGAGCCAGAACAGAAGGCGCTGCGGAAAGCCTTGTGCAGACGACGCCAAGGCTACGCCCAACCTTCTCCCGTCAGTCAGAACGATGCACCAATGGAGTGCCTTTAGCGAAAGTAGCCCCCCTTGACGTCAGCGGGGTGCAGAGTAGTGGGCCGGGCCCGTTTTTGAAGGAAGGAAAGAACGAACGGGCTTTGATTTGAATTTTCGCAGCTTTTCGGGGCGCGCATGGCTCTAGTATTTTGCAGAGGTTATCTTCGATGCTCATCTATGCAGTGGGCTTGTTTTTTCAAAAATGTCCGGACCCTGGGCAGTGGCCCTTTAAAGTCGATTCACACGACGGTCCGTTCGCCCGCGGCCCGTGCATCACGTGTTCATGCGTGAGCACATTGAGGCGCGCGGCCTGGTCAGCGCGCCTCTCAATGCGGTGACGCATGAACACGTAGTGCGCGGGCCGCGGGCGAACGGACCGTCGTGTGAATCGGCCCTTAACGCACAGTACACGGACCTCTAGAATACCGCCTCCACCGAAATTCGACCGCCGCGGCCGGGATCGAACCCGCGTCTCTCGAGTCAGGAGCCGAGCGCCCTAACCGCCGAGCCACCGCGGCGGCGAAATCGCACGGGCTGGCAGACGAATCAGCACGGCTTAATCGGAATAAAAATGAAAAGCGGAATGAAATCGTAATGAAAAGCGGTAGACGCCACTGGCTGGAAGGCCTCCTTTGAGGGGACCCGCAGCTTCGCTCTTGAGTTGCACCCGACTACATCAATCGTTATATACAGAAGGAAGGTGTCTATTTCTATTCATTCAAACGGATTCGTGCGCAGCGCGCTTTCGCCGTTGCTGGCGAGCACGTTTTTCTGGGCGTCCGCATGGGCCAAACCACAGTCAAACAAAATTTCAATAGGCAGTCCATGTAGTCTAAATGAATTTGCCCAAAAAGAGAGGGCCGGGTGCGCCGCCTAATATTCGTCCCACGGAGCAGCCCCGTGGGCGAAGAGGCACCCAGGACGAGGTGCCGTCTTCTTCCGCGCCCCACGCACACAAGCACTACACGCGGGCCCGTAATCAAGCGCGGAGCGACGGAGGAGGAAAGCGAATGGGTCATTAACCGCGCGCCCAAAACCAGCACACGCCCCGCGAACGAGGAAAAAATATATATGCGCGCACCACTAACCGGGGAAACGTCCGAAGGGGGACAGTACGGTGCTGCGCCGAAGAACTGTCCGCTCCTCCTTCGTTCCAGTGTTCCTCGCTCCTGCTTGTGTGTGTATATATATATTCAGAAACCTTGCTTGGGCTCGGTTAGAAATATACGCAAAAAATATATGAAGACGTTTGTAGCTCGGAACAATTTATTGACGTTTCGGCCGCGGGACCGGCCTTCGTCGGAAAAACAAACAAAGAACGGACCGACGAAAGCCGGTCCCGCCGGTGTGTGTGTGTGTACACACACACACACACACGCACACACACGCACGCACGCACGCACCTTACAGACAAGTGAGGTATTCGGCACCACCCCTATACCTCAGTGAAGGCCAGTGAAGCCATGGTTAGGACAAAGTGTGATGTGAGGAAGCCAGCTTAACAAATTAAGAAAGGTGAAACAGTCAGCGTGAGCCGATCCCACAACGGATAGCCGTTACTGGGAGCGCGCCCCGACCTCTGGTGCAAATGAAGCCTGCTGTACTTTCTGGCACCGACTCAAGCGGCCAACAGAGAACAAGATAAAGAAGAAGGAAAGAGGGGAAAATTGGATAGATGCCGTCGTGGAGACATAGAAATGGACACAACGGCTCTCGCCAAATTTGCTTTAACTAATATTTGTTTTAAATAGTTTATGAAATAAAAGCGGGAAGGTGTCGAGGTGGACGTCATCCTCCAGAGATTCTCGCTGAACTGCTCATGCAGGTGCAATCATCGAAGCGGAGGGAGGAGTTGTCACGTGCTCCTCTCGCACCATCCCACCGGCGCTCCGGTTGCAACGTCGCTCCCTCGCGTGAACGAGGCAGCACTGAAGCCGGAGAAACGCGATCAACCGCAGAAGGAAGGGGGGGGGGGGGGAGGGGGCAACAACGGGACAAACAGCGAGATGCAAAACGAAGGCGAAGAAATAGGATCCGCTTGCACGGGGCACCGACACGCGCTGAGCAGAGGCACGCGCCGTCGTCACCCCCACCAACTCGAAGAGGTCGGAAAGGCCCTCACGTAAGGTGACACGTCATCAACTGTTTATGCGGTCATGCTGTGTAAGTGGCTCATGGGGACGTGCAGTGCTGAATTCCCGGGCTGAAATTTCTGTCCGGCAGGAATTCAACTCGAAAAAAGAAATTCAAATTTCTGTTCAGCGTGATATCGCTCCGCGGCTGACCAGTGGGGAGCGCCGTGACGTCACGCCGCGTGCGGTTCGCTTGGCAGTTGCCGGCGGAAACAGCGGATCGTCAAACGCGAGGAGAGCGCAGCGAGCCTGCTTGTCGCCCGGACCGAATTTGCCAGGCGTGCGTTGTGCATGTGAAAGCACCCAGAAAAAATTAGGTGAGGTTTAGCTCTGGTTAAACTGGGCAAGTCGCGTAAGCAGCGTTGAGCCTGGTGGAGCGCGGCTGAAACAGTTGCTATGGCAACGGCGCTCCACCTCTTTGGCCTCGCTGCGGCTAAAGGTGAACCGCGGCCACCGCCGGGAGCTACGCGACGGCTCAAAACCTGGCGCAGTATTGCTTACGCAATAAAAAATCGCGCAGCGACATTAGTGGCGTGCCGACCTCATTCGCTCTAGTCGCACCATGGGTGAAACGGTGCTTGAGGGTTCAATGAAATTAGTGGGTCGCGCGACATCGGTATTAATGACGTCATTTCCAGATGACGACAACCGTGACATTTTTTTTTCCCAAGACAGAAAAGGGTGGGGGGGGGGGGGAGAGGATACGCAGAGATAAAAGAAAGCAAAGAAAGCTGCCGCAAACCCCCAAAATGCTACATGCACCCGGACGCCACAGTTCCTCTTGCGTCATTTATTTCGATCGAAGCAATGCTCATTACGGGGCGGGAGAAATCGAACGAAATTGGACTGCGTGTCCGGAGGAGCGCAAATGAAGGCGCGCGCGCACTGCGGGGGCGCGAGACACGGCCGATCTCAGCGCAGATATACGAGACAGAGGCACACACAACACGCGCAGATACACCAGAGAGAGGCGGAGGAGGGTCAACCGGCGGCAACACATCAAACGGGGCGCCGCCAACGCGGGACCTTGGCGACCCCCCGAAGGAAGCGGGCCGCGTCCGCGTGGGACGACGACCTGCCCCCCCCCCCCCCCCCCCCCCCCCCCCCCCAAAGCAAATACGCCAGCGAGTCGGCTCCCGGGCGACCTTGTGCCGCTGATAGCTCGCGGCAGGAGGCGCAAACAAGGATGCGCCCGAGGGACGAGCCGGCCACGACGACCAGCGCACACGGCATGCACGGTGACGGAAATCCGAGCTCCGACTGCGCGAGAAACCGAGAGGGATGCTGGGAAGCCTGCCGCCATAGGGCGCATGCCGGCAAAACGAAACAAGCGTTTGCGGGACGGCAGGCTGGAAACGCTGATTGGTCAAAAAAATATGACGTCATACGCGTGACGTCATATGTCACGTGATATTTAATGACGTCATGTCCGGTTGGGGACAGGCATGTTTTCCCTAGATTTTCCCCCGCCACCGCTCGTCAGCGGACGGGGCTGCTCGCGAGGAGCCGAGAGGCGAGGAGGCAGCGTGCACTGCAGCGTTGCCTCCTCGGCGTGTCCCCGTCATGTCTTCCGACCCGCCGCGGTGGCTCAGTGGCTATGGCGCTCGGCCGCTGATCCGAAAGACGCGGGTTCGATCCCGGTCGGGGTGGTCGAATTTCGATGGAGGCTAAATTCTAGAGGCCCGTGTACTGTGCGATGTCAGTGCACGTTAAAGAACCCCAGGTGGTCGAAATTTCCGAACCCCTTTCACTACGGCGTCCCTCATAGCCTGACTCGTTTTGCGACGTTAAAACCCCAATAAACCATAAACCCATGTTCTTCAGTGCGCGCGCGAGATTAAAAAGCGCACCTGTCGCGCTGCGCTGTCACACTGCATGCCTGCTTCCGTGCATTTCTTGCGGACTCCTTTCAGTCATACTTAGCTATACTTTGACCAAAAGGCTTCTTAAACAGTTATTTCAAGTTTTATTGCTATGTATAAAGAATATGTTTGTAGCAGGTGCGTGAGCCCGAACAAAAGAAAACTGTTTTTATTCCCCTTCAGTATTCCTGCTTATCGAGACTTGAGTATTTATATGTTGCAGTACATCTTTTTTCAGGCATCACAACTGATGTTTCGATGTGTTTGGTAATTGACTTCATTGTAGCTTCATACTTGCACCATTTAAACTCTGCACATAGCTCTTTTTTCACAAAAGGAAATGTGATTAGGTTTCTGAATAGAGCTGTGCACGGGTCGCAATTTCGAACCCGCGCCCGGCCCGGGACTTAACCTACCGACAAGAAGCCCGGCCCGACACTGAAGGACCCTGAGCACGCTCGTGCTCGGCCCGACCTGCAAAGCGGCGACGACACAAAAAGAGAATTTCAGGAAAATGAGTTTATTTCAATGACATTCAAATTTTGACCTCGCATTCCAGATCACAGTTTGGGATTATACACAAGACACAACGCATAAAGGTATAGATTTATCACTCTAAATATGCAAGTTGTTCATTGATGATGGCTTGATCGAAACAAGAGCGGTGCTCTTTCATTACGAATCCTGCGGCGCTGAAATTTTTCTCGCTGCTTGAATTGGTGGCCGCAACGGCTAATACTTCCATAGCAAGAGAAACGCTTGAAGTATGAAGGGGAATGACAGACGTGGTGTCGTAAGCCATGGATGGCGTGCCACAACAGGAAGACTTTTTGACTTGTTAGAGGATAAGCGAGCAAATAAGCGACAGGGCGGCGCTATACTGCGAATGCCGATGTGGCCGCGACGTCCCTGCTTGTACTATTCACGGGAAGGCACGGTGCTGTGTTCACTTTGCTGACAAGCGATTACGGCGAAACGCAGCACTGCGCCAGAATAGTACAAGCTGAGCCGTAGTGGAGGCGCCAGTGACATTCTTCTAATGCTTTTCATGTGGTGCCCCCCCCCCCCTCCTTCGCTCTCGCCCGCGACTATTGTCCGTCTCCCCGGCCGGAACCTGCCGGGTAGGCGGACAAGAGAGAAGGCTGCCGGCTCTGCGGTGCGCTGCGAGTGGCGAGTGGAAGAATTTAACCTTTTCCCGATGTGCTGCTGCAGCGCTACTCCGTGACCCCGCGACCTCGCGTGCGCCGTACGCAGCCCTGCCTCCGCTTCCCAGAACCATCCTTTCTTCTTACAAGGCGCCCAAAACTGGTTGCTTTGCCCCAACGTTGGTACTTGCTAGAACGAAAAATGCGTTTCTAGCCCCAGCTAGCTTTTTTTTTTTTTTTTAGCGTTTGTACTATCTTCCCGTCCTTGTACATGCCCTCCTGGATGGTCTAGACACAAATCACTTCCTGCTGTGCATGCAAGACGCCCAGCGCACCACAGCCATATTCGCACTTCCACATATATGATACATGCTTTGCCCAACTTAGAGCCTTGGGCGTTTGGTTGTGAGTAACACCGTATGGCGCGTAATGCATTCCCATCAGGCAGAATTAAAATATGAGAAAATTCATCGCAAGATATATTTCCTTGTATTCTCCAAGTAAATTACTTCTATACTAACTCCTCCCTTCTGAAGTGACCAAAAGATAAAACAACTCAGCGTGTAAAAAAGGTGAATGCAAAAATACACTACTTTTGTGCAAAATTCACAGGAAGTGCACTTAAATTGCCACAAGTGCATGGCCAATTAAGGAAAAAAAAACAAGGGCAAAGGACGGAGACGCACAACAGGAACACAGGACGACGCTGTGTTCTGTGTTCCTGTATTCTGTGTTCCGAGTTCTGTGTCCCCGTCTTTTGCGCTGGTTTTCTTTCTACAATCGTGAACCAATTAACTCGCCCAGCTCTCCACTCTACTGGACCAATAAGGCATCAAGCTTCACAGTGCATTAGTGTTATATCTTACGCTACATATTTTCGAATTGTTTTTGCTCGGCATACACGTCTTTCATTTGCTTAGGAAGAAAGCAGCGCAGTCAAGAAAGTTACTCCCTCCTGCCAGCGAAAATTAAAAAAATGCGGTTTTTTCAGCGCCAGTATAAAATCTTTGCATGCTGACGGCATGTTGAAATTTTCGTTAATGCACCGTAATAATTATCTCATGAAGCCCCAGCTCTTGTGGCCCAGGACGAAGAGTACGATGATTTATGGCTATATTTGAGGTGCATTTATGAGCCAAGTTCTTAATGCTCTAACGTTCTCCTAAGCAAATAAAACTGAAAATTGTAATAATTTTGATAATGCTTTATGGAGCTAACACTACCAGGACGTGGTAAATAAACAAAAAATAAATTCTTTGATAAAGGCCTGTACGCTGCACTTGTGCTGCTCATTTATTTCATGCTGTCCATTTTCTCAGTGCAGTGTCTTCTTTGATATGCATATTTCTGGCTCATTACATACTTTGCTTCGGTTCACAATTCTTCTTTTAGCTATATTTCATCCACTTTCCTGCCATAATCTCTATTCAAACGTAATTTGTGTAATTTTGCTTTGTCCGGGCTCCTGCAATGTTCTTTTTATTTTTATTTTATTTAGAACATACTGCAGGCCTACAGTAGGCCCAAGCAGGAGGGGCGAATACATAATATATGCAAAAAAGAACAGGTTTAGCAAAATTGAAAAATGTTAAATACAAGTTGTAACACAAAATACAGCAATAAATACAAGGCTCAGATGCAAAAGTATATATGAATGATGTGAAGACCTGTTTCAAGCTGTTGCACTATAATTCAGTCTAACCTCCTCGATCACGATCACCTAAGCCTTTCCTTATCTGTTGCCATACTTTTTTATGGAAACACTTAAAAACAAAGCACCATGATCTATTTCAGTATTGTTTTATTTGCCGATCTAATTTTTTCGAAGATAACATGGGATACCAACTCCCCTTTAATGTCCCCGTTCTCGTCTCGAAGTCGCGAATTTTTAGATGTGCGCTCAGTATTCTCGTTAGTGCATTTGTGCTCACAAGGGACTATAACAGCCAACGCGGCTAATACGCTAGATTTAATCCTGACAAATCGATCTGACATAGTCTCACCTATTACATACCTGCCAGGCATCAGCGACCACTTGCTAATGCACTATGACATTAATCTAGCCACTCCGAACACTAACAAAAAGAAAAAAAATAATAATACGAGACTACAATGGAGCAAATTTTCAGGCGATAAATAATGAACTATTTTTTTTTATCGATGCTTTCCCATAGCTTTGGTGTCCGCAGCATTCAAACCAACTGGAGCATGTTCACAGCTATAATCACCCAACTCACAGAACAATACACTCCTGAACGCACTGCTACCACCCACTCAATAGCTCCCTAGTGTAATAATCACATTAAACATTTATCTAACAAAAAGAAAGCCTCTACCGCATCGCAAAGTTCTCGCCAACTAGTGAGCGATCGGACTTCGTATTCAGCGGCTTCCAACATGTATGTTCAGGCGCTCAAAAGCGCTAAAAGCACTTCCACTCACATGTAACCACCAATGTCAAAAATTCTGGCGGGTCATTAATCCTTCCACCGACGATAGTTTTGCGTTATCTGACCCGTTAGGCGACCTCATCCCTTCCGACGTTCGCGTCACGATTCTTAACCGCGTAATCACTGACAACTTTACACCCATATCTGATGTATACATATGCCTACAACTCACCATTTCAACTATGTTTTCATGCCACCTATAACTGTTGCTCCTACTGGTGTGAATAAGCTTATTGATGGACTCAGTGTTCATTCCGCTCCGGGTTATGACTGCGTTACTTAAAAAGCACTGCAGCTTATTCGCCCATTATACTAACCAAACTTTTCCAGCATTGACCAGTCAACGCTGCTACTGAGTGGAAGATCGGAAAGGTGGTTACAGTCTACAAATCCGGCAGCAAAGCATCCCCTATTAATTATCGTCCCATATCCCTTACCAATACTTGACCCAAAATGTTCAAACATATAATATTCACCAACCTTGTTAACTTCCTTTCATTGAACAACTTTTTATGTCAGCGCAACATTGTTTTCGAAAACTTTACTCTTGCGAAACACAGTTAATATAGTTTACACATGCATTGCACTGTATTCTAGACCTATCATCACTAACTGGCTGTATATTTCTGAATTTTTCAAAGGCTTTCGACGATGTATGTCACAACCTTTTGGCTCACAAACTAAAACATCTTAATATTGACTGTAACTTATTGAAATGGATTGAATGTCTACTTAATCGCTCACAATTAGTTATTGCTTACGGTTATAACACCTGTTTTACAGAGGTGTCTTCCGGAGTTCCACAAGGTTCAGTTCTTGGACCCTAGCTACTGTTCCTGATCTAACATTAATGATCCCCGCTCTCTTATGGATTCTCATATTCACCTATTCGCTGATGTTTGCGTCATTTTTAGAGAAATAACCAACACTAACAACCTTACATTACTTCAGTCAGTGGCGGTCACAGAGAGTGGTTTTAGGGGGAGCGGACAGACTGCTGTATATAAAAAAAGAAAAAATAGAAACAACGATTTTTCATTTTATTTGCACAAAAATTTTTTTGCGCTTTGTTATTGAAAAATAAATGGCGAAAGGTATAGACGTTATACCATTACTCAATCTTTGAATGTTAACGCTTACGCGAGCAATATTCATTTCGATATCAGGCCAAACGAGGCGACGTCTGAGACAATTGCCACGACATGACCACTAAGGTCAAAGCACCTGCCCGGACATTTCACCAGTGGGGTTAGCGGCCTTCATTTATCAGTTCTGGGAAGTGGCTTAATTTGTTCTGCCCTCAGTCCCCAAGGCGGCTGGTCGGCGCTCCTTGTCAAGCCAGAAAGGGATGGTCCCCTCGCTTGCGTCGCTGTGTCCCTGGTGGGATAAAGACATGAATGGGTGGCTCCCCCCCCCCCCCCCCCCTCCCGCCGACGAGGTTGTTGGCCACCGCAACCGCAGGTAAATGGCACCGCCGTCGCCGCCGCGCCGGCGGCATGGCAAGACAACGGTGGCGGGAACTTGATTACTTTTGTATTTTGTAAATAGTGTACAAAGCTCTCCCCTGTCCTTTCTTGCTGTCGCTCCCCTCTATACTTCTCCTTACTATCCTCTCCCTTTCCCTGTCGTTTCCGCCGGCTGCAGCTCGGGTGCTTAAGATATTAGATAGCAATTGCCGCAGCCGGCAACACTCTTTTGCTTCCTTTTTTTTTTTAAAAATAAACCACTACCACCAAGGCAGGAACACGATACCTATCAACGTGTAGAACGTGGAATTGTGTGAAATAAGACAGCCGCTAACAAGGTGAACGTACAAAGCAGGGGACTACTTGACGAGACCGCCACTGACTTCAGTGCGAAGAATGGTGAATGCAGCTATATATGAACAAATGCAAAGTCATGCGTGTATCTAGAAAAACTTCCGTCCCACCTCACTACTACATCGATAACATTTCGTTGGAATCAGCCTCATCATATAAGTGCATCGGCGTCCACATTACTTATTATCTTAACTGGTCTCTTCATACCGAGAACATAATTGAAAATGCTAATCGCATGCTTTGCTACTTACGTCGCAACTTCTTTAACGTTCCTTCCAATTTGAAACTACTGCTTTATCAAACACTAATACGATAAAAACTCGAGCATGCAACACGTGTATGGCACCCTGCTCATGACTTCATTAATGATCTTGAGCTGGTGCAAAATAACTCTGTGCGTTTAATCCTTGTTAACTACAACCGCACAGCTATGAAGTCTAATATCTGCCTCCCATAACTGACATCGCGTAGAAAAGTGTTTCGTATCACCCTGTTCCACAAGCTGTACCATCAACCCGCTCTTCGTGATCACCTCATCCCCCGTACAATTTCTGTATCCCGCCGCATTGATCATGATCACAAAGTTGGAAGTATGTCATGCAACAGAAAATGCTGCTCGCAGTCATTCCTGCCGCGAACCTCATGCGACTGGAACCACCTTACCGCAGAAGTTGCCGGCACTGAAAATTACGAGCAGTTCCGCGTAGCACTAGCTAACATTGTATATTCAGGCGCTGTTTAATGTTCATGTAATCAACTGTATTTTTCTCTCAGTTTTAGTATATTTACCATTCCCCCTGTGTAATGCCACTAGCCCGTTGTGCTCTAAGCGGTGCGGGCCGGGCTCTATTATTTTACTTTCATTTTAGACAAGCCCACCCTAACATCTGTGTAATGCCACTGGCCTTGAGGGGTAAATAAATAAATAAACAGAGTAATATGCAAGCCTCTCACACAACATTCACTAATATTTCTTTCTTTCTGTAATAACAATTTGTAGACAGCCTAAAGGCTCATATTTCACTGACGTGAAGGTTCATTTTTCAGTCACAGTTCCATACTGTAGAGCGCAGGATAGCGCTTGTGCTGCATAGTTATTCTTCTGTGTGTGTCATTGTAGGCGCTATTGTTTGTTTTCTCAAGTACTATGCACCGTGTATCCCAAACTGAAGTTCTTCTAAATCTTCTTTGATATTAGCAGTTGCAAATTCAAGCCTTCTGCAGGATTTGACAAGGAGACGAGGACTAATTTTATGCATATGCAAATGTAAACAGCTAATCTATCTGTACTGTTGTAACTTGCATTCTTTTTTGCTTTATGTGCTGTTCTTATATTTCGTGCCATAATGCTGAATGTCGTGATTTTTGTATGTATTATAGTGTAAATTGATACTGTATGTCTGCTGTCAAAGTGTTTTCTTTTTCTTTACTGTAATGCGCGATTGTAATGTTTATCTCTTATATTGTTTGGTGTACTTTCCATGTTCTTTTAAAGTACCAACTTGTTTTTCCTACTTCAAAACTGTCATCTAATGGTCCCCTGGGCCTTGTCAAGCTGTGTGCACAGCTTTTAGCCCAGGGTGACCAGCGAGATTTTTCTGGTAAATAAAGTGCATTGACTGATTTATTAATTCATTGATATGCAACTTACAAATGATTGGAAATGAGGGGAACATGTGCACAGGGCGGAAAGCGCGTGGTCTGCCAGGAAACACTGAGGTGGCCCCGAGAAGGGCCTTTAGTAAGGACGACATCCGTTTTGTGCCTCTTCACTAAGCAGCGACGACACGGCGTGCGCAGTCCTCGTTTTGCACGAGCTGTCGAAGCAATCCTTGGTAAAAAAAAACACGAGGGAACAAAGTCGTGCTGTGTATGCAGATGCGATCGCCTCGTGGTTCCATTCACGGCGAACAACCATCCGGCAAGCCTGGCTCTTTCGACGGATTCAGGAAACGACTGAAAAGAACAAAAGTAAGTAGCGAAGAAAGGTGCACTGCTTACAGGTTAGAA
Organism: Amblyomma mixtum; assembly: GCF_055824585.1. NCBI lineage: Eukaryota > Metazoa > Arthropoda > Arachnida > Ixodida > Ixodidae > Amblyomma > Amblyomma mixtum. The sequence continues at coordinate 204,153,983 of NC_143012.1, read as the reverse complement.
CACAAAAACAAAAAGCTAGGCGCTGCACTCGGTTAACCCATTCAACGAGGCGTGGCGTGAGCTTTAAATCCGATTTCAACAAGGCGTGAGAAGTCGCTAAAGAAGCAAAGGCACACTGCACTGAATGAATGATATAGATAGACTAAGCGCAAGTCATAACTTCTCTAAAGCCACACTGCACTCGTTTAACCCTGCAACGAGGCCTAGCGCGGGTTCTGATGTCTGGCGCCGATTTCGACAAAGAGAGGGAACACGGCCGCGAGATTGATGCCCGCAATCTTCCAGGAAGCAATGAAGCGGCCCTGAAAAGGGCCGTTTAGAGCAGCTCTTCAACGTCAACCTACAGCGGCGTGGCGGCGAGCAGTAGGCCCAGCGTCCGCGGCGAACAATGACATCGGCTTCCGAGAAGCATATCCAGGGAACGACGCTGCAAAAAAAAAAAAAAAGTTTCGTTACAAGCACCGCAATTTGGTGAGTCCTCAATGCACGAGAAAACTTGCGACAATGTAGTTCAGTCCTTACCTCAGGGTTGAGAATGCGCACCCCCGACAAGCGCGTCAGCGTAGCTGTCAAACGGCGGTCCTCAAAGCGCGCCTGATGCGGATCCTTGTAGTGCCGCGGCAAAAACTTTAAATACGAGCACGACACTAGCCACGTGCTCCTGGAGAAACGGCGAAAGCCGCAAGCAAAAACTGCACAGAAATTTCAGCTGGCTGTCGCCGCCGAGCGCACCACGCACGAACGCCATAGCTGCACACGCCTCGAAACGAGCGCGCCGAGGATCACGAAACGAATGCGGCATGCCCGCTCACCACGCACGCGCGGCGCGGCGGGTGCACCTAGCGATTCCCCAGGCGCTCTAGGGAGAGGTCGAGAAAGGCGCGCTGACGCCACGTCCGGTTGAGAACGAGGGCGAAGTCAAAAAACGTCACGGAGAAGCGCATCCCATCGACCAATCAGCGTTTCCAGCCTGCCGTCCCGCAAACGCTTCTAAAACGAAAGGGGACAACCACCACCGGCCACTCGGCTGGTAAACGCGCGAGAAGCGCGCTTGTTTCTCTACCGAGTTCCTAATCCGTTTGCGACACCCCCCAAAACAAGCCTGAACACGAACAACGCGTTGCCTTGCGCACTGCTTGTCACTGCGCACACACAACGTGTCGACACCGACGGAAAGCTCGAAGCGCAGTTCGTCTCGTTTAACGCTTTCGCTACCGATGACGAGCTGGGTTCGTCCATACAGTACGTACCCCCCCCCCCCTCCCCGAACCCCGAAGACGAGCTAGGCACGTCGTCGTCGCTCGCGCAGGCTCCCATCCCGGAGCGATGACGAGATTCGTTTGTCCCAGTGCTTCAATATGCACTGTCATCAACATTCAGAGCAAAAAAAAATGAACCTAATGTGCCGGTAAATCCGATCGAGAATAATCTGAACGCTAAAAATATAGTTAGGTTTAACTTTTCCAAACCTAGTTATTACACACAACAAAAGCTGTGTTTGCCATGTTTTGCTTAGCTATGCTTTCGTAACAATTAGTTAAGCATAGGATAGCACGCCGGTTAGACTCAGATTCCGATGCTTGTCTCACTAACGGAAGCAGCCGTCGTCCAAGACACAGCAGCGGCGGCCTCCGCCGCTAACCGTTTGGCCTTTCCCTCCCGGTCATACTTACGTTGCTCCCCAAGTCTAGCTTCTCGCTGCTCCTCGCTTTCAGCGGCTCGTTTAGCTCGCGTCCCCTGCAGTACACCTTCTCGGCGAGCTACATCGAGTGGACGGTCGGACGCGGCTCGTCGGCGACGCCGAAGAGTTCACACACTCGGTCCGACGCGCGCCTCATCGATGACGCAACTGAAGGAAAAACCGCCGGCGTAGCAACAGGTACATCCTCTCCTGTCACGTGGTATCACAACGGCGAAGCCGGTTAGCGCAGGCAGCTGCGCCTGTCCCAGCCAGCCTTTCCAAATCACGTGGTATCATAGCGGCGGAGCCGGCGAGCGCGCGCAGGCGCGCCTCTGTTTGGCGAGTCACGTGGTCTGTTTGCGCTCCGGGGCCTCAAGGTCAAACGCGCATCGCGCTTGACCTTGGGATGCATGAAGTAATACAGCTTTCGCTCAAATAACAGACAAGTGGATGTGGCGGCCTGCGATGGGGACCATTCCCGCGCGGATGAGTCGGTTCAGGAAAATGGGCGGAAAACGAAGGTGTATGCCGATGTTTCCCCATTCAGAAGCCGAAATCAATCTCTCTGCTGACAGTGAGAGTGATCTGCCGCTGAGCTGTTGTGCTTCACTCCGGAATCGACGGATTCTAGGACGACGACGTGCCGACAAGGGACGAGGGTAAGCCGCCTTCGCCTAAACGTCTTCCATCCAGAGGTGGTAAGGAGACGCATCTGGACTTCGGGCTGAACGTAGAGGAGATTCGAATGGCTGAAAACGTCCAGCCTCGTAACCTAAATAGGAAAAGAAGTGGGTCCGACGATTTGGCACCACGTCTTTGGGTATCCCTCTCCGCGGTACCTGCACGTCGCTGCTTCAAGCGGTCAGTGGCGAAAAGCACCCGAAAAGAAAACTGGACGTGGTGCGAAGACTATGGTGTGGCGCTGTGCGCGGCACTCGGTCGAGAGTACCGTACCCATGCAACCTATAGCTGCCAGACCGGCTCTTCACAGCAGTTGACGGAACAACGTGTGAAAGTGAACTTTCCGAGGGAACACCTTCGGCAAAACTACAAAAATCCCGAAAGAGGTGTGCAATGAAGCCGAACTGCCGCAAATGTTTTGCAGTGAAGCCGAGCTTTTCGTTGGATTTTCAATTTTATTGTTTTTGCACAAAATTCAATTTTTCGCTCTTTCTATCCGTCACCTTTTTTGTAGAATCAAATGAAGCAATGAAGAGAAACCGGAACTTTCTAAAATTTTTTGGCAAATAGTTTCGGAGGTAAAGAAAGGATGCCGGGCTTAAAGACCAACTTTGGAAGCACAGCGCCCATTCTGACGTAATTCTCGTGGCTGCTCTACTTATGCCTTTAGAAGGTAACCAAAATTTCAATACTGCGCCTTCAATGTGAAAAAAAAGGTGTTCACATTAAATTTACAGTGAGCGTATCACCTTAAGAAAACTAGTCTTAATTTACTATTTCTATAATCCCATGGAGCCACAGTGCACCGTCGGTCACAAAATTCGCCCACTGGCTGGATGTAAGTGACGTCACCAGCTCGGAAGTGAAGGCATCAACAACTACTGAAGTTGGCGGAAATAAGCTGAACACCAAAGGTAAATGGCGTACGCAGCAATGAAACCGAGATCTTTTCAGGAATAAAGGCCAGAAATGCACCCTCAAATCTCACAGGATGCGTTTCCCCTAATTCCCGACTTAGTTTCGTTTTTGCTCGCGTTTTTAACCATTTCCTGCTCTAGTCGACAAAACATCTGATCACGCCAGAAAGGGCTAAAACAAACTGCGATCTACCTGTATGCCACCGTGCTGCACGATGGAAACAGGTTATTATTATTTTTTTTTGACACTGCCGGTAATACACTGCGCGCTAACTTTCACAGCAAAACACTTATTTTTTTTTTATTTCTACTGCTCAGATCATCACTAAACTTGGACTACATGTTTCTTGATTCGGTCGAGGTGCCCATCGAAGAATGAAGGAGGGAGTGAAAGAAGCGCGAGAGAAAGAGGGGCCGTAGTGGAGGGCTCCGCATTAATTTCGGCCCCCTGTGTTTCGGCCCCCTCGGTGCCCATCGACGAGTGAGACAGTTACTGCGCCTCTCCTTTCCTCATGGTCGACTGCACGTACAGCCTTTGGCAAAAGTTTAGAGCCCAGGGGGGTTTGCTTCTGGACTGCATTGCTTTGCTCGTAATGCAACCTCAGCGTCCAAAATACCCTGAAGGTAAGAAGATTTTTGGCCCTGCTCCCTCCGATGCGTATGACTTCCACAAGTGCTTCCACAAGCGCCACAATAGGGCTTAGAAGCAAACCCCCTGGGCTCTAAACTTTCGACAAAGGCTGTACACCCGTGGAGCATTCTATGCGACGCATCTTCTTGTTAACGCCACAGCATTAAGTAGCTGTCGTCACACTAAAATTTCACCGACGTACGAGGCGATGGGCAGAGAGAGGTGAGACCCTACCTGCCCACCGTGCTCATCATCATCATCATCAGCCCGACTACATCCACTGCAGGGCAAAGGCCTCTCCCATGTCTCTCCAATTAACCCTGCCCTTCGCATTACATGCCCTGCCCAAGACCCTTTTTTCCCTCTTGATTTCGACTAGGATGTCATTAACCCGCGTTTGATCCATGAGCCACTCTGGCTTGCTCCTGCTTCTCAACATTGCATCTATCGTTTTTCTTTCCACAGCTCGCTGCGCTGCCCTAGAGCTGAAACCTGTACATTAGCCTCCACGTTTCTGCCCCATAGGTGAGTGCCGGTAAGACACAGCTGTTGTATACTTTTCTCTGGAGGGATGTTGGTAAACTACCATTCATGATCTGAGAGAACCTACAATATGCGCTCCACCCCAATCTTATTCTTCTAGCTAATTCCCTCTCGTGGCCCGGATCAGCTGTCACTACCTGCCATAAGTAGACATATTCCCTTACCACTTCCAGCACCTCGCTACCCATTGCGAACGGATGCTCCCTTGCGAGACTGTTGAGCATTACTTTGGTTGTCTGCACAGTTCTGCTCTGCCTGTCTAACTCATTGATCATGCCTTGCAGTTCATCTTCCGCGTGACTTAGCTAGGCAACGTCATCAGCGAATCGCAAATTACTCAGGTATTCCCATCAACTCTTATTCCCACGCACCGCTGTGGCAGTTGACAACCTGGCCATCGGATTGTGAGCAACTTGCCCACAGTTACAGATAGCAACTGAATTAATGATTGGTCGAGACAGCTCACGTGACCTTGTGATAACGTCGTCACAGCCTGCCCACCGGGTTGTGTGCAACCAAGTTTCTCAGGAGAGATATATATTTTAATGATTACAGGAGAGACAGAAAGCAACCTTGACAGGGAATCGGAAAATTTGACATACTATGCAACTGTCGGCGCCGTCACAGCATGGCAGGTACCCCCCCCCCCTCTACTGCAGCTACAAACCCAATATGGCGGTTGATGGACCGACAATTGGGTAGAAAATGGCGCAAGCACACGCAGAGAAGTTGCAACAGAAGCTGCGAAAAATGTGCAATGCCATCGAATTCCCATTCTTAAAGTGATTTAAGTGTCCCCACAGTTTTTTTTTTGTGTCCGATAAATTTGCAATAGTCGCGATACAAGGAGATGCGGGCCACGGCGTACACAAGCGGACGCGGTGCGCGCTTTGCGCAATGTCCCCGATACGCAGGTCCCCTTCCCGAGCATCGGATTCCGCCGCATACGAAGCGCAGGGGCCCGTTTCGCAAGGAAAACGCACTGATTTAATAACGAGGCGCCGCTGGCCCGGGAATAACAAAACAATGCCCCCCTCCCCCCCCCTCCCCCGCCACAGGCCGTGGGCGAGCACCGAATGCAATGCCGCCGCTGTTGCTGTATGTATATAACGTTGCGCAAAGCACGAAACATGCCCCCCCCTCCCTTCTTGGCGAGACATTCGAAATGGGAAGGGAGTGCCGCCCACGTCTAGGAATAAGCGGCCACAATTTAATTTCGAACGGTTGCGCAACCACGTTCACGCGCTCGCAACGACAGCACAAGGCCAGACCACATTTCCCCGGAATAATCTAACCGAGACGGCACATTTCAACAGCAACCTTCGCTTACCGTGGGTACGCGTATGTGCCATAAAAGAGACAAAAAAAAAAAAGGACGAGTACGTAGAGCTTGAGCTGACCTCGTATCTCCTTAGTCCACAGCTGTGACAGCAAGCAGCGCCCTCTATATTCGTCTTGCGCACATTATGCAATAAACGCCACTGGTTGGAGTGTCTACACTTACCGCCCACAAGTCGGGTTCGGCCGTTAATATTCACTATTTTTTTATATCTGTTCCTCAGGGCACTTGACCTGCATTGTGCGCTATTTGAATACCACGTGAGTGGGCGACCGGTGAAGCAGTGGTAAAATGCTGTATACTGCGACATCATCGCCAGGCAGCCCCAGGCACAGACACTGAGCTAAAATTCGCCCACCGATATACTGTGCAGAATGCAAAAGCTGCGGAGGGTATCCGCGAACCTCAACCACGTCATGTAGGCCTGCAGTAAGAACCCTTTCAGCGGAATAACCACAGAGGAGCAGTGGGAGACCGCGATGCGCAGCTCGGACCTGTGGCAGCAAAAGTTGCTCACACAGAGAGCTGACCAGGTCGCCGAGATCCAAGAGATCCAGGCCACCAAGCGACAGTAGCCCGCCTGCGCCAGAAGAGAGCTTTTCTCTTCAAGGACTCTATAAGTAAAGTTTATTGCCTCTTCTCTCTCTCTCGCTGACCAATTCGAGCAGTTTCGTCCACTTTCCCCCGTGGCGGCGTGCGCAGCGGTTCTTGCAAGAAAAACTAAAACTACTAACCATTAACGACCCTTTACAGGTGAAATCCTCGGACGACAGGGTTGAAATTTTAAGAGGCAATTCTAGCACTGACTATATGGTGTGCTCTGTACACAGCGCTTGTCAATTATCTCCCTTCGTTCTGCGCTGTTAACTTTCAAATGGATAACGGACACGACCAAGCTGTTATCCTGGCAAATTCAAGAACTGTGCGTTTCCGCCAATATCCCACACTATCCACCGTATTTTAGCGAGCATTCCTCGTCTACTGGTGCTTATTGATATTAATGGATCGCATATCCTCCTGGGGGACCACGCATGCATTGCACGGGTTCTCCTTACAGATGAGCTTTATTCTTATTGGCTTTGTCGGGATTTCTGCAGCTCAACGACGCAAGAGTGGCTCCCCGAGAAATAATAAACGCAATACGGTGCCGTTATTTTCAGGATGACACGTCACAGGGGGGCGCAATATAAAGTTCTGGCACAGGATGCCGAGCAGAGCGGCGCCCAGTTTCGCAATAAGGCGCGTTGCGTCAGACAAGGAGAGGCCCCAGAGCCACACAACGTGTTCGGAATATGCGCCGTCAGCGGTGGGCGCGGAAGCATCTCCATGCACTCCGAAACACTGAGCGAGCGGGTTGGCCCACGTGTCAAGTACCGCCGCATATTTGTTCCCAGACGCACGCGTCCACAAAATGCGCTTCCACCAAAATCGCATCCAAACGGCGTCGCTTGCGACAGAATACGCGTGGCTCTGCCTGAACTGTCGTTAGGGGCTACAGCCACACGTGGCACCATGTTTCGTGAAGACGCGGTGGCGCAGTGCGCACCGCGAGGTGGCGTGGCACTATTTCTCACTAATGCGTGCAGCCGGTCGTGCGGGGAACACCTTTCCCGACAACACTGCTACGGCGTCGGTTTAAAACGTCCCTTAAAATTCCCCCGCTTATCCGCCGACGCGGGGATTCATCTTCAGCGGCGCTTCGCTGTCGAGATGGGCTGATGGGCTCGCGGGTTCGATTGCGCTGCAGACAAGTTGCGACGAGGGAGGAAAAAAAAAACGGGACCTGCAGCAGGCCCAAAATTTTTTGGGAGCACCCCCCTTCCCTTCACGATGCCGTGCTTGATGCAGCTCTCGATACAGCGAGTGCAGCTTTGGCACACACAAACAAAATCACTACACTGCTTTTTCCTTACTAGTAGAGTTCGCAGCCTGACTGTCCGACAGGCCAGCTTCCCTTACCCAGCGGTCCCGCAGAGGAAGGCCCGGGATATGCGGGCGGAGTAGGAGACCCGGGTTCGAACTCGGCCGCGGCGGTCGCGTTTCGCTGGAGGCGAAACACAAATGCGTCCTTGTGTTGTGCGACGCCAGTGCACGTTAAGATCCCCAAGTGTTCGATATGCATACCGTGTACAGTGTTATCCTAGGAGGATCTCCTAGGTGTTACCGTGATCGGAGCAACGGGAGCCGGCCCACTGCCGGTGCACACGCGCTGAATGGTCCCGATGCGACAGGCTTGCGCGCAGCTGACGGGTAGCTGGCGCCATCTGTCGCCCTCAAGGCGATCTGCGCGCAAGCATTGACGGCACGCGGGCTCCCGGTGCTCCGGTACACGGCACACGACATGCTAAAGGTGTCTAATTCCGGAGCTCTCCACTACAGCGCCTCTTTCTTCTTTCACTCCCTCCTTCCTCCGTTCCCTCACGGCGTGGTTGAGGTGACCATCGAGATGTGAGACAATTACTGCGCCCTTTCCATGCTGTTGTTGTTAGTGGCTGTTTATTAATATAAATAACAATTGAAGGAAAATACGCTGCTAGCCGCGGCATCTGCCATCGAAACCTGAAGCGCCTGATCTGCGGCTAGCGTGAGAGAAAGTACAGGGGGAGGGAAAGAAACGGGGGAGCGATAGTAAGAAAGGATACGAGTAGGGCGGCAGTACAGATACGTACAGATACAAAATATGGAAATACAAGCAGGGTGCTGCGTGGCTGTCAAGAGTATTCGGTGCGCAGGCGTGCAAACCGCTTTTCGATTCGCTGCCTGCACATTTTTCAACGAACTGCCAGCGGAAATCTATGCGAGGGTAGCTGGAGACACCATGCATCTCATGAGACCACAGGGCGAGCACATAACCATGGCTCACCCGGACCTGCCACGATGCAGCGCCCAACGATGCGAAGCTGGTGGTGCCAGAAGGCGAAACAAACCTGCGCGTACGCTCAGTGAATGAACTGGCAGTACACTCGTTCTCCGAGAGTACTGCCAGTTCATTCAATGACGCCACTTTTCGGAGTCTGTGAATCACTGTATAGGATCAATATAAAGCTCACACGCTCAGATATAAAGAGGTCAGAGCAGCCTGCTCGTAACAGTGGACTGCTTGCTTCATGGTTTGGGAGGTTTCAGGTCCCAAAGCGGATGAGGCTATGTGAGACGCCGTAGTGGACGGCTCCGGATAATCTCGACCACAAGGGCCTATCCCATTTCGCCTCCACCTAAATGCGAATGCCGCAGCTGGGATCGAACCCGCTTCTTTCGGGCCAGCAGTCGAGCATCAAAACCACTGAGGCACAGCGGTGACTCGTAACAGCGGACTGCAGTTGTAGAGTCGAGAATACCGCCGTGTAACTTAGCGCACCTTCCCTTCTTCTTTCTTTATTTTTACCGCAAGGAACATTTTAAGCAATAACTGGGCACTAATTACTGGACAACAATATAAGCACGTAAACTTCCGTCCCTGCATGCGTTGGCGAGGGCATGAACTCGGCTTCCGCCGACGAGTGCTTTGCACAAGCTGGGCAACGGCCTCGTTCTTTTTTCTCTTTTTGTTTTTTCGCAAAATGGTTCCGCAAAAGGGACGGAACGGGCAATCGCCATGCATGTCGCAGAGGATGCGTGCGTCAGCTTCCTTTTGCCGGCGCGAGCGAAAGCTTCCCCAGCAGACCGATTAATTTCCACGCGCACGGCCACACACGATAAGGGCGAACAACTCTGGCTGAACGGCACACATCCTCCTTCATGCGCATGTTCCTGCATGGTTGTCGCTGTTGCCGTCCTCTCCTGAAATGGCCCCCGTTTGCGGCTCACTGCCTTTTATATAAAGGGGAACTCTAGAGGACAGCTTTCGTCTTTAGAGTGTACGGTGATGAGCATCGATGAAAATGGAGAAATCAAGAGAAAAGGGGGGGGGGGGGTTGCGCGCAATTTTGGAACAAAATTTTAAAAACTCAAGATGATACAGCGAACCTGGGACTATAGTCTGAAAAATAAAACGTGAAGGAATTTGAAACGATTTTCAGTGTAGTTGTCGAGAGAAGCTGCCCGTTGCAACGATTAAGCCGTAAAGCTACAAACCTGGTTACCCCTTGCAACAAATGCGGGACACACTTGTCCCACCTGCTTCAAGTGCCGGCAGACAGACAGCGGCGCGTTTGCGTAGCAGATCTTTGCACGACGACTATTACCAAGCTATCAAACAAACAATTCAGCGCGTTTTTATTTTCCGTTAACAGGCCTCCTTGGAGTTCGCTATTTTTGCAAGTGCGGGTGTACAGTTCGGCGCAGGCTACTTTGGCGGGAATATTAAAATTTGAAATATTGTTGAGCTTTCCAATACTTTTACAGTAGGCAAACTGCCTCAGAATACTTCATGAAGCAATTGTCAATTCTAATGCAAGTTTTCTTAAACGTCGATAAGACTGAGGTATGCATACCTCATTTAAGGTCTTCTTACGAAGCCCCTGGTACAAATATGCACACCTTTTTTTCTACAGAAACCAGCAGTCAAAACGGCTTGAAAGTTATGCAATTCCATTTCTAGAGTCATTCTGAGTGCACTTTATTTTTTTGTTCTAGAGAGATGCACACAGCCCATGTAGTACTGAGGGTTAAGTGCATAACCCCTGGTGTTCGCACTCAAGGAGAGGACAGAGTGTAGATGAGTCTAACTGAAGTAGACTCCCCGCACCACTAATGTATCGCGAGTATCAAGGAGAGGACAACCGGAACGGATAAGACCCTAACATTGAGAGGGGGGGGATCTACAGATAAGTCGTTCTCCGAGGTTCGAGCCGCGCCAAAAGGACAGAACACGCGGTCCAACCTCTGCGCGACCAAGTCTACGCCGAGCAAATCATCCTCTTCCACTTTCACCCGCAGAACCGAAAAACCTAACGAGCCCCAACTACAAAACGAAACAACTTTCCCCACAGACTCTTCGAAGCACATCGCTGTTACATACAGCCTTCGAATATTTTCACCCGCTCGCTGAGCGAATGCCTCCCGGCGTGACCACCCACACTCGTGATCCGCGTGATTCGTGCAACGAGACACCAATGGCGGCCAGCTACACGGCTGCGCCCAGCCACCTGTCTATCAGATAAAGAAGTCTTTTTGTAGTGTGAGCTACAAAATGCGGTATTCTTGCAAAAATAAGCTTGCCTTGGTCGAACGCGCTATAGAGAGCTTGCTGTTCTACACTCTATAAACGGAAAGGAGTAAACACAGAGTAAGCTGTTCTCTATAGCACACTTCCTTTATAAAAGGGAGTGCGCTAGAGGACAACTTACCCCTTTTTTACTCCAACATACGTCTATTCGTGTTTAGAGTGTGCTAGAGGACAACTTACCCCTTTTTTACTCCAACATACGTCTATCCGTGTTTAGAGTGTGCTAGAGGACAACTTACCCCTTTTTTACTCCAACATACGTCTATCCGTGTTTAGAGTGTGCTAGAGGACAACTTACCCCTTTTTTACTCCAACATACGTCTATTCGTGTTTAGAGTGTGCTAGAGGACAACTTACCCCTTTTTTACTCCAACATACGTCTATTCGTGTTTAGAGTGTGCTAGAGGACAACTTACCCCTTTTTTACTCCAACATACGTCTATCCGTGTTTAGAGTGTGCTAGAGGACAACTTACCCCTTTTTTACTCCAACATACGTCTATTCGTGTTTAGAGTGTGCTAGAGGACAACTTACCCCTTTTTTACTCCAACATACGTCTATTCGTGTTTAGAGTGTGCTAGAGGACAACTTACCCCTTTTTTACTCCAACATACGTCTATCCGTGTTTAGAGTGTGCTAGAGGACAACTTACCCCTTTTTTACTCCAACATACGTCTATCCGTGTTTAGAGTGTGCTAGAGGACAACTTACCCCTTTTTTACTCCAACATACGTCTATTCGTGTTTAGAGTGTGCTAGAGGACAACTTACCCCTTTTTTACTCCAACATACGTCTATTCGTGTTTAGAGTGTGCTAGAGGACAACTTACCCCTTTTTTACTCCAACATACGTCTATCCGTGTTTAGAGTGTGCTAGAGGACAACTTACCCCTTTTTTACTCCAACATAACTTACCCCTTTTTTACTCCAACATACGTCTATTCGTGTTTAGAGTGTGCTAGAGGACAACTTACCCCTTTTTTACTCCAACATACGTCTATCCGTGTTTAGAGTGTGCTAGAGGACAACTTACCCCTTTTTTACTCCAACATACGTCTATTCGTGTTTAGAGTGTGCTAGAGGACAACTTACACCTTTTTTACTCCAACATACGTCTATTCGTGTTTAGAGTGTGCTAGAGGACAACTTACCCCTTTTTTACTCCAACATACGTCTATCCGTGTTTAGAGTGTGCTAGAGGACAACTTACCCCTTTTTTACTCCAACATACGTCTATCCGTGTTTAGAGTGTGCTAGAGGACAACTTACCCCTTTTTTACTCCAACATACGTCTATTCGTGTTTAGAGTGTGCTAGAGGACAACTTACCCCTTTTTTACTCCAACATACGTCTATTCGTATTTAGAGTGTGCTAGAGGACAACTTACCCCTTTTTTACTCCAACATACGTCTATCCGTGTTTAGAGTGTGCTAGAGGACAACTTACCCCTTTTTTACTCCAACATACGTCTATTCGTGTTTAGAGTGTGCTAGAGGACAACTTACCCCTTTTTTACTCCAACATACGTCTATTCGTGTTTAGAGTGTGCTAGAGGACAACTTACCCCTTTTTTACTCCAACATACGTCTATTCGTGTTTAGAGTGTGCTAGAGGACAACTTACCCCTTTTTTACTCCAACATACGTCTATCCGTGTTTAGAGTGTGCTAGAGGACAACTTACCCCTTTTTTACTCCAACATACGTCTATCCGTGTTTAGAGTGTGCTAGAGGACAACTTACCCCTTTTTTACTCCAACATACGTCTATCCGTGTTTAGAGTGTGCTAGAGGACAACTTACCCCTTTTTTACTCCAACATACGTCTATCCGTGTTTAGAGTGTGCTAGAGGACAACTTACCCCTTTTTTACTCCAACATACGTCTATCCGTGTTTAGAGTGTGCTAGAGGACAACTTACCCCTTTTTTACTCCAACATACGTCTATCCGTGTTTAGAGTGTGCTAGAGGACAACTTACCCCTTTTTTACTCCAACATACGTCTATCCGTGTTTAGAGTGTGCTAGAGGACAACTTACCCCTTTTTTACTCCAACATACGTCTATCCGTGTTTAGAGTGTGCTAGAGGACAACTTACCCCTTTTTTACTCCAACATACGTCTATCCGTGTTTAGAGTGTGCTAGAGGACAACTTACCCCTTTTTTACTCCAACATACGTCTATCCGTGTTTAGAGTGTGCTAGAGGACAACTTACCCCTTTTTTACTCCAACATACGTCTATCCGTGTTTAGAGTGTGCTAGAGGACAACTTACCCCTTTTTTACTCCAACATACGTCTATCCGTGTTTAGAGTGTGCTAGAGGACAACTTACCCCTTTTTTACTCCAACATACGTCTATCCGTGTTTAGAGTGTGCTAGAGGACAACTTACCCCTTTTTTACTCCAACATACGTCTATCCGTGTTTAGAGTGCGCTAGAGGACAACTTACCCCTTTTTTACTCCCATATACGTCTATCCGTGTTTAGAGTGTGCTAGAGGACAACTTACCCCTTTTTTACTCCAACATACGTCTATCCGTGTTTAGAGTGCGCTAGAGGACAACTTACCCCTTTTTTACTCCAACATACGTCTATCCGTGTTTAGAGTGCGCTAGAGGACAACTTACCCCTTTTTTACTCCATATACGTCTATCCGTGTTTAGAGTGCGCTAGAGGACAACTTACCCCTTTTTTACTCCAACATACGTCTATCCGTGTTTAGAGTGTGCTAGAGGACAACTTACCCCTTTTTTACTCCAACATAAGTCTATCCGTGTTTAGAGTGTGCTAGAGGACAACTTACCCCTTTTTTACTCCAACATACATCTATCCGTGTTTAGAGTGCGCTAGAGGACAACTTACCCCTTTTTTACTCCAACATACATCTATCCGTGTTTAGAGTGTGCTAGAGGACAACTTACCCCTTTTTTACTCCAACATACGTCTATCCGTGTTTAGAGTGTGCTAGAGGACAACTCACCCATTTTTTACTCCAACATACGTCTATCCGTGTTTAGAGTGTGCTAGAGGACAACTTACCCCTTTTTTACTCCAACATACGTCTATCCGTGTTTAGAGTGTGCTAGAGGACAACTTACCCCTTTTTTACTCCAACATACGTCTATCCGTGTTTAGAGTGCGCTAGAGGACAACTTACCCCTTTTTTACTCCAACATACGTCTATCCGTGTTTAGAGTGCGCTAGAGGACAACTTACCCCTTTTTTACTCCAACATACGTCTATCCGTGTTTAGAGTGCGCTAGAGGACAACTTACCCCTTTTTTACTCCAACATACGTCTATCCGTGTTTAGAGTGTGCTAGAGGACAACTTACCCCTTTTTTACTCCAACATACGTCTATCCGTGTTTAGAGTGTGCTAGAGGACAACTTACCCCTTTTTTACTCCAACATACGTCTATCCGTGTTTAGAGTGTGCTAGAGGACAACTTACCCCTTTTTTACTCCAACATACGTCTATCCGTGTTTAGAGTGTGCTAGAGGACAACTTACCCCTTTTTTACTCCAACATGCGTCTATCCGTGTTTAGAGTGTGCTAGAGGACAACTTACCCCTTTTTTACTCCAACATACGTCTATCCGTGTTTAGAGTGTGCTAGAGGACAACTTACCCCTTTTTTACTCCAACATACGTCTATCCGTGTTTAGAGTGTGCTAGAGGACAACTTACCCCTTTTTTACTCCAACATACGTCTATCCGTGTTTAGAGTGTGCTAGAGGACAACTTACCCCTTCTTTACTCCAACATACGTCTATCCGTGTTTAGAGTGTGCTAGAGGACAACTTACCCCTTTTTTACTCCAACATACGTCTATCCGTGTTTAGAGTGTGTTAGAGGACAACTTACCCCTTTTTTACTCCAACATACGTCTATCCGTGTTTAGAGTGTGCTAGAGGACAACTTACCCCTTTTTTACTCCAACATACGTCTATCCGTGTTTAGAGTGCGCTAGAGGACAACTTACCCCTTTTTTACTCCCATATACGTCTATCCGTGTTTAGAGTGTGCTAGAGGACAACTTACCCCTTTTTTACTCCAACATACGTCTATCCGTGTTTAGAGTGCGCTAGAGGACAACTTACCCCTTTTTTACTCCCATATACGTCTATCCGTGTTTAGAGTGCGCTAGAGGACAACTTACCCCTTTTTTACTCCAACATACGTCTATCCGTGTTTAGAGTGTGCTAGAGGACAACTTACCCCTTTTTTACTCCAACATACGTCTATCCGTGTTTAGAGTGTGCTAGAGGACAACTTACCCCTTTTTTACTCCAACATACGTCTATCCGTGTTTAGAGTGCGCTAGAGGACAACTTACCCCTTTTTTACTCCAACATACGTCTATCCGTGTTTAGAGTGTGCTAGAGGACAACTTACCCCTTTTTTACTCCAACATACGTCTATCCGTGTTTAGAGTGTGCTAGAGGACAACTTACCCCTTTTTTACTCCAACATACGTCTATCCGTGTTTAGAGTGTGCTAGAGGACAACTTACCCCTTCTTTACTCCAACATACGTCTATCCGTGTTTAGAGTGTGCTAGAGGACAACTTACCCCTTTTTTACTCCAACATACGTCTATCCGTGTTTAGAGTGTGCTAGAGGACAACTTACCCCTTTTTTACTCCAACATACGTCTATCCGTGTTTAGAGTGTGCTAGAGGACAACTTACCCCTTTTTTACTCCAACATACGTCTATCCGTGTTTAGAGTGCGCTAGAGGACAACTTACCCCTTTTTTACTCCCATATACGTCTATCCGTGTTTAGAGTGTGCTAGAGGACAACTTACCCCTTTTTTACTCCAACATACGTCTATCCGTGTTTAGAGTGCGCTAGAGGACAACTTACCCCTTTTTTACTCCCATATACGTCTATCCGTGTTTAGAGTGCGCTAGAGGACAACTTACCCCTTTTTTACTCCAACATACGTCTATCCGTGTTTAGAGTGTGCTAGAGGACAACTTACCCCTTTTTTACTCCAACATACGTCTATCCGTGTTTAGAGTGTGCTAGAGGACAACTTACCCCTTTTTTACTCCAACATACGTCTATCCGTGTTTAGAGTGCGCTAGAGGACAACTTACCCCTTTTTTACTCCAACATACGTCTATCCGTGTTTAGAGTGTGCTAGAGGACAACTTACCCCTTTTTTACTCCAACATACGTCTATCCGTGTTTAGAGTGCGCTAGAGGACAACTTACCCCTTTTTTACTCCAACATACGTCTATCCGTGTTTAGAGTGTGCTAGAGGACAACTTACCCCTTTTTTACTCCAACATACGTCTATCCGTGTTTAGAGTGTGCTAGAGGACAACTTACCCCTTTTTTACTCCAACATACGTCTATCCGTGTTTAGAGTGCGCTAGAGGACAACTTACCCCTTTTTTACTCCAACATACGTCTATCCGTGTTTAGAGTGCGCTAGAGGACAACTTACCCCTTTTTTACTCCAACATACGTCTATCCGTGTTTAGAGTGTGCTAGAGGACAACTTACCCCTTTTTTACTCCAACATACGTCTATCCGTGTTTAGAGTGTGCTAGAGGACAACTTACCCCTTTTTTACTCCAACATACGTCTATCCGTGTTTAGAGTGTGCTAGAGGACAACTTACCCCTTTTTTACTCCAACATACGTCTATCCGTGTTTAGAGTGTGCTAGAGGACAACTTACCCCTTTTTTACTCCAATATACGTCTATCCGTGTTTAGAGTGTGCTAGAGGACAACTTACCCCTTTTTTACTCCAACATACGTCTATCCGTGTTTAGAGTGCGCTAGAGGACAACTTACCCCTTTTTTACTCCAACATACGTCTATCCGTGTTTAGAGTGTGCTAGAGGACAACTTACCCCTTTTTTACTCCAACATACGTCTATCCGTGTTTAGAGTGTGCTAGAGGACAACTTACCCCTTTTTTACTCCAACATACGTCTATCCGTGTTTAGAGTGTGCTAGAGGACAACTTACCCCTTTTTTACTCCAACATACGTCTATCCGTGTTTAGAGTGCGCTAGAGGACAACTTACCCCTTTTTTACTCCAACATACGTCTATCCGTGTTTAGAGTGTGCTAGAGGACAACTTACCCCTTTTTTACTCCAACATACGTCTATCCGTGTTTAGAGTGTGCTAGAGGACAACTTACCCCTTTTTTACTCCAACATACGTCTATCCGTGTTTAGAGTGTGCTAGAGGACAACTTACCCCTTTTTTACTCCAACATACGTCTATCCGTGTTTAGAGTGTGCTAGAGGACAACTTACCCCTTTTTTACTCCAACATACGTCTATCCGTGTTTAGAGTGTGCTAGAGGACAACTTACCCTTTTTTTACTCCAACATACGTCTATCCGTGTTTAGAGTGTGCTAGAGGACAACTTACCCCTTTTTTACTCCAACATACGTCTATCCGTGTTTAGAGTGTGCTAGAGGACAACTTACCCCTTTTTTACTCCAACATAAGTCTATCCGTGTTTAGAGTGTGCTAGAGGACAACTTACCCCTTTTTTACTCCAACATACGTCTATCCGTGTTTAGAGTGCGCTAGAGGACAACTGACCCCTTTTTTACTCCCATATACGCGCATTCGTGCCTAGAGTGCACGACAACAGAGGCTGTTTCTACGCAAACGGTTGCAATGCCACACCAGCAACAACGCCGCGACGTAATTCAAAGCGAACGCGCGCTGCAGGCACTGTTGTGGGGGGCAAAAGTCTCGCTCTGCAATCGGGGCCGCGTTGTGTGCCCGCGTTCGAACAATGCACAATGGTGGCCGATTATTCGGTCGCCACTCCTCTGCACAAACACGCCAACGAATAGGGAAGCGCGACGCGCAGAGGTATACGATACTTATACAACAACGCGCGAAACAATGAAATGAACAAAGCGAAAAGGCATACGTCTATCTGGACAGCAGCGTAAACGCTCGGCCGCTTGTCACACGAGCGGTTGCTCGATGTGTTCACACCTTGCGAACAGGTTCACACTTGTCAGGGTTTCGGCTCCAAATAACTCGAGCGCTCCAACGACCGGTCAGTCGGTTAGGAGCCATCATGCGATCCGACAGTTCGATTAAGCCTGGCAGAGCAGATTATTAATGAGCAAACATTAGAACGATGCAAACAAAAAACCCGGCGTCCGTCTGTCCATGTGCAGTGGGGTGAGGAGGAGGTTCTGAGACGTCACGAAGAACCGTGATTTGTGTAACTCGTTGAAGTAGCACCCGGCACACGCATGCATGTTCTAGAGTACGGCTTTGGAAAAGGCTGCCGCTCTGGCCGAATTTCTGCCAATTTGAGCGCTGTCCACGGCACCAGGAGGCGCTATCGCCATCGCCAAAGCGCCGACGGAAGCTACTGGAGTTCCGGACTGAAGACCCCGCCCCCAATCCGCTCGGTGTCCTTTTACGCAATAGAAGTTTATTTTCACTCTCTCACTGTTCTAGCGGCATTGGTACACGGAGGCCATTATCCTTCCAACCCATGGCGACGCTGGAAAAAGGAATGCGGTAATCTGAAAATTTTCCAGTGACTCTAGCGCGCAGCGTACATGGGCTGAAAGATATCCACACTAAATGCTGACAGTCTTCATCGCGTCGATGCACTCCGTAAAACTCGCTAAGCACCACGCAAGCGCGGTACGGGCCGAGAGGAGATAACAGAGTGCAAAAAAAAAAAAAAACGACTACACTAGAACACCGTTCATTCGGAAATGCTGAATTCCAACTTTCGGTTTATTCGAACAGATGTTTTGGTCCTGTCAACATCGCGTGTAATGAAACGAAACGAAGAACCACTCCAGCCTGAAGGCAGGTTATCGAGCCCAGTGTCCCGTAAATTACTTTCTCTCCCGCACTGTGAAAACGCTGTGGAACCCGCGTACCCCACCTGACACCGACGGAATTATAATAATAATTACAAAGAAAGTGAATCACTACCTGACGCAATGTCCGGAGTAGAGTTTGCGGTGTAGCTGTAGAAAAACACGTAACGTCAGATATAACTCTGACCCCGGTACAAAAGCAGGATATTAGCGAGACTCCATGTAACAAAAATGACTCACAATGCGACGTTTTTTTTTTTCTTACTGGAAACACCACCCTCCTGTAACCACGCCGCCAGTCACCTTGCTGTTGTCACTAGCTAGCACTATCCTGTCGCAGTGAGGTGTATCACTGCACACACAATTCTCTCCAAGATGGGCTGCAAACAATAGGGAAATGTTTCTCCCTTTTCCCGTCTCATTTTAGCTGTCCTTCATACCACCTGCGGCCACTACTTGCAACACACCCAAAAAAACGTCAATGCACAACACGATAACGACAGCGCAAATATTTGTCGCGAACACGCTGAAAGCTAAAAAAAATCCCCCCCCCCCCCCCTCCCACTTCCGATGGCCGCAAACCACTGCACATATGCAGCGGAAGACATTAGAACCCTCCTTACGCAAGCATTTATTTATGCAGGACGCGTGAGTCCGAAACAACAGATTTTGCATCATGTTAATCCCTGTCCCAACGGGAGGGCTGCGCAACGCTCCCCGTCTCTCTCGCCACCCTCTCTCCCAACGCGATTTTAAAGCGAACGCATGCATACAGTGAAAAAGAAAGCAGTTTGGTTTATTCGGGTTTAACGTCCCAAAGCGACTCAGGCTATGAGGGAAGCCGTAGTGAAGGGCTCCGGAAATTTCGACCACCTGGGGTTCTTTAACGTGCACTGACATCGCACAGTACACGGGCCTCTAGAATTTCGCCTTCATCGAAATCCGGCCGCCGCGGCCGGGATCGAACCCGCGTCTTCCGGGTCAGGAGCAGAGCGCCGTAACCACTGAGCCACCGCTGCGGGGCGATTCCTTTTTTACAGGGCTTATTAGTATAACGTCCTCACTAACATCTCGTAATGAAATTTTGGCATTTAAAGATGATGTCCACGACGTTTGAATCACAAAACATACGAAGCGAATGACGCGTCGACCTCTAGCCCGGTAAGTAATCACATTACTTTCTGCAGCTCGGCGAAGCCGAGCGCTGACGACAGCAAGGGGCCCTGGTTTCCCCTGCACACCTGCGTGAACGCAATATGTGGATCATGAAACATCCGTATCACCTGTTTCATCATATTTCTTTTTTTTTTTACGGGGACAACGTAACGCTAGTAAAACGATAGCTTCGATCAAAGCAATGATTGCAGGCCTGAAGCGGTTTGGATGACAAGAAAACAAACAAAGATACGGCAGTGCCTGTCCTTTCAGCTGCCAATGTCACATCGCGCAATCGGGATTGCTTCAGATGCGCGTTCCCTCGCAGTTCGGGCCACGACTGCGGTGTGCAGTCATGTCGAACCGACTTGCTCGAACGTCTACCTTGCGCTATAAATTCACAGAACGCGTACACTCAACGTCGTGCAAACGGGACGCCCATTAAGCGGTCGTTGGCTAGAGACGGTCACATCGTCAGCGATACGGGAACACCGAGAACGTCTTATTGATGACAGCGTGCGAAGGAATCGCACCACGCTTTCATCCAGGAAGGAGGATGTAGTATACCGTACGACGCGTTTCAAGGGGGGGTCGTCCCCTTAACGACCGCCCAGACGAGCAATCTGGACGCGCGAATCGCTTATGCAGAAAAGACCCTTTCGGTGCCGACGCTTGAGCACCGTCGTCGGCATGAATTGGAGCGTTCAAATGCAGCCCAACCCCGAGTGACATCAACGTGAAAGGATGAGACGGGCCGCCAGAGGTTTCCTCTTTTGACCGCTTATCTGACCACACGTGACGGCAAAAACAAACACACCGTGAGCGCCAGGTGTGTGTGTATCGGCGGTTCTTTCGACTGCTCGTTTCGGCACCGCATCGCCAGCTGATTTCTCGCGCATGACCCAGATACGGGGCGGCGAAGTTCGCTCCGCGAGCAAGAAACACACCGAGAACGACCGCCACGGTCGACTTCGAGCCGAAACAAAACAACAGCGGCGCACGAGAAACGCCGCCCCCGTCCTCCGCGCACGACAACAAAAGGAAAGAGGCGGCATCGCGTCAAGACAGCTCAGTGCTCGCCGCCGGACGACCCTCTGGGCGCACAAAGCACAATGCACACGCTGGTACTCACGGTGCCGCAGCTACAAAAGCGAACTGGCTGGCGCTAGAGAACAGTGAACTCTCTCGCAGCGAACCAGCAGACCTTGAAAGCCGCTCTTCCTTCGGCACGGCAGGCCTCACGGGCGAAGCACCGAAAATGACCTCTCCGCTGCCCGCGTAGTATCCGTACCCGGCGACACAACACTGCTCGCCGGGGACGGAAGAAAAAAAAAAAAAAAAGGGAAGAAACACGTTCGGTTTTCTTTCATTTCGAAGCGCAGCGCTGAAATTTTCGAGGACGGCTGGCGTTCGCTGGGATGACACTTTCTTTTTGTTGTGTTTTCTTCGCTCCGATCAGAGGTTAAGCGGGGTGCTGAGAGACAAAAGCAGAGCAGTCCTCAAGATGCGTGTGTCCGGTCCGCGATGCCCTGGCGCGTTCGACAGCCCTGCGAAGCCGCTCGAAAGGCGAGCACCGCGTTCGAAACAACCAGCGACGCCGGAAGAATATGACGCGGCCTCGCGACACGCCGATTAGGAGGACAGGTGCTCGCATTCGGGGCTCTTTCAGCAGCCCGCATGCACCTCATGGGACTGTCGCGGGGTAAAGCACTGCTTATCGTAGCCTCCCATCGCCGCCCAAGTGTCCCGTTTCAGTTGTTGTTTTGCATGACGGCGGTGTTACCTTTACTCGCGGGACTGAACGGACGGCAGGCAGAAAGGGCATGCGCGCTTGACAGAAAACGCGGCTGCAGACACGGGCAGCGCGTGCTCGGCTTACCCCATAAACCAGTCGACGGTGTCGCGGAGGTATTCCGGTAGCCTATCCAGCTTGGCGTTTGGGTGCTACGCTACCGCCGGGAAAGATTTTTCATCAACGGCGGCTCGACGACGGCAACACCGATCCACACTCAACATGGCCGACTTCACGCACAGGAGCGCGAGTTGCGTCGCGCCGCCGACAGATGGCAAGACCTGTCTAAAATCAGCTGACTTGGCGTCATGAGCTTTAGTGCGTCTAACGCGCTCCAAGTCGCTAGGCAAACAGAAAAGGGGAGATCTGGAACAGCGGCGCTAGTATCGCTATAAAGCGTCATACGGAACAGGTGCGCGTTTGTCTTTTTCTTTCCACTCGAATGCAACGCGGTGACACACCTTGCGCAGCGAAAACCTACATATCCAGGTTACCGCGAGACAAATGAATTAAAGTGGATTACGTTTTCGAAGTGGATTACTGGACGCACACAAAATTATGCCATTATACGAATTCGAAATCATTTCTCATCAGGAAAAGAAGAGGACGTAAATGTGTTTAAAACTAGTTTCGAGGAAAGAACAGGTGCAGTAACCACCGTAACTCAATTCTCGGTGGATACCTCAAATGCGCCGTGAGGGAAGGAGGTAAGCGGGAAAGAAAAAGGAAAGAGGCGCCGTAGTGGAGGGCTCCGGAATATTTCCGATCACCTGCGGATAATTAACGTGCACTGACGTAGCACAACACACGGGTTCCTTTTCACATTTCGCCTGCATCGAAGCGCGGCCGCCGCGACAGGGTTTGGATCCGGGTACTGCGGATCAGTAGCAGAGCGCGCAGCACATGGAGGAAGGAAAGAAAAGTTTTCCTTCCTCCATGGCACAGCACTTATCAAGCCGAGCTGCCACACTACTGTTAAGTGGAAACAGAGTTCCACGAAACACAGCTTGAGCCTGCGAAACTGTCAGTCATTAGCTCGTTGCGCGAATTCTGATTGCGCCGCATCGAAGCACCCTACAGCGAATAGGACACTAGCGCCGCCAATTCGCGTCTCCGGACATGATACGCGCGTTATTGCGCTAGTGGCACTAGTTCCCTACGTGCGCTCTCGTGTCTCCATGCATTTGCGCATGCGGTGCCTCGCTTCCCGCGCTGGCGGCAGGTTTTAATTTGTTGTGGCACGTTTTTGAGCGGTGCTATTTCCGTGGCGTCTTCCTATGGACCCGCGCCCTCCAAGAATTAGTAGCGGCGTTGCGGGGACGACTCGCAGGCGCTGATACGTTGCGCAGTTGCTGCGGAGCTTTTGCCGAAACAATTTCGACCTTACCTTTGCGACGTGCTGCGCGTTGCAAATGATCAAGCGGCTACCTTTTCCCTGAAGTAGTGAAGGTGGTTGGAAAACGTTCCTATTTTGAAATCGACGTACGCCAAATATATTTTGTTTATTCCACAGGCGCGCTGTTCGAGCAGGCGCATTTAGTTAGAGCATTGGCTTACGCGTTCCTCCGGAATTACGATGGCTACTTTGTCCATACTTAAGGGAAATAAATAGCGCACAAGAGAAGACGGGACAAGCGAGGAGACACAGACAAGCGCTAACTTTCAACAGACGGTTTATTGCAAAATCGGGAGCATATATACACATGTCCAGATAGGCAACAAAGAACAGGATCGAAGATAACATCAAAAAGACACACACCCCCTCGACAGCCATCTGGTTATCGTGCCAGATATGCAAGCTCTTTTTTCGACAAATTAACGGAAGGTTCGCTGACACAATCCGGTCCAAAGCGCACGATGTTCGACGCTTCAACAATCTCCCTGGTGAGTTGGTCGCAGTGATGATACAAGATCACAGTATCTTCAAAAATTGGACGGCAAGGAGGGTCGCAGTCACATGTCTTACAATGCAAAGCCAAGTGCCCGTCGACACCACCTCTGACTTTCTTCGCGTGCTCTTTTAGGCGTACGTTGAGGCATCTGCCCGTTTGCCCGATGTAGAATCTACCGCAGGACAAGGGGATCTTGTAGACTACCCCCAGCCGACAATGGACGTAGGACTGCCTATGTCTGATATTACAGTCGGGTCTACGCGTTTTGATCGGGCAACTCATTCTGCACAATCTCCCCAGCCTCTCAGGAGCCGTGAACACGACCTTCACATGAGACCGTTGACCCACCTTCTTGAGGTTGTGTGATACCTTATGCATGTAAGGTATCACCGCCAACTTTTCTTTCTCACTTCTATCCTTTTTCTTTTTCCTGTCCTCTGCTCTTTGTTCATGACTCAGGCGAGAAGCTTCCTTCCTTTTGCGATGCAAGCATTCAGCTACCGAAGCTATCACGTGAGTCGGATAGCCCGCGCCCTGCAAACGTGCAACTTGCATGTTTAAACCCTCCTCGAACGTATGCCGGCATGACTTGTCAAGAGCATTGGACAGGAACGAAAGAACGATATTTCTTTTGACAAGTTTAGAATGCGCTGAACTGTACGGCAAAGGGGGCTTGTTAGCTCTGGGCTCGTACATCCAACAGGCATGGTCCTTTCGAAACCGCAGCCGCAGGTCTAAGAACCTAATGCTGTCATGATCAGGCATTTCAGACGTGAATGTCAACGGGTAAAAACAATCAACAAAAGAATTTAAAATGCGCGTGACAATAGGGTGACTACTAACGAGAAGATTAGAACGTCCGACAAGAGGGTCAGTAAAAACAGACAGGTCAAAAAGAATTAAAAAGTCATCCACATAACGAAAGATCTTTAAAATCTTTAGATCAGTTAGACGCTCAAAAAGAGCCTTGTCACAACGAGCTAAAAACAAGTCACTCAAAATCGGTGCGATGCAGGATCCGATGCAAACACCTTGCTTTTGCAGGAAAACGTTGTTGTCAAAGGTAACAAAAGTAGAAGTAAGGTAAACAGATAAAAGCTCTAAAAAACCATCCGTGCTCACGCCACAAGCATTTTGAAAGTCGACAGCGCCGCTATTGTCGATAGCATCCTCGACGCAAGACAGCAGCCCTTCATGGGGCAACGAGTAAAACAAATCTTTTATGTCTACTGAAAAGGCTGCAATGTTCTTCTGGTCATTTGCTTTGAGGAAGTCAATAACGGCTGCGGAATCCTTGGTTAGGAAAGGATCAATCACAGTGAGGAGTTTCAAATTGGATTGCAGATAGTCCGCAACGCACTTCTGCCACGAACCAGACTCTGAGATAATGACGCGAAATGGGCATTCTATCTTATGCGTCTTAGCCGAGAAAAACATCTCCAGTGTATCTTTGTCACGTTCTGAAATGTCACGTCTGAAATGCCTGATCATGACAGCATTAGGTTCTTAGACCTGCGGCTGCGGTTTCGAAAGGACCATGCCTGTTGGATGTACGAGCCCAGAGCTAACAAGCCCCCTTTGCCGTACAGTTCAGCGCATTCTAAACTTGTCAAAAGAAATATCGTTCTTTCGTTCCTGTCCAATGCTCTTGACAAGTCATGCCGGCATACGTTCGAGGAGGGTTTAAACATGCAAGTTGCACGTTTGCAGGGCGCGGGCTATCCGACTCACGTGATAGCTTCGGTAGCTGAATGCTTGCATCGCAAAAGGAAGGAAGCTTCTCGCCTGAGTCATGAACAAAGAGCAGAGGACAGGAAAAAGAAAAAGGATAGAAGTGAGAAAGAAAAGTTGGCGGTGATACCTTACATGCATAAGGTATCACACAACCTCAAGAAGGTGGGTCAACGGTCTCATGTGAAGGTCGTGTTCACGGCTCCTGAGAGGCTGGGGAGATTGTGCAGAATGAGTTGCCCGATCAAAACGCGTAGACCCGACTGTAATATCAGACATAGGCAGTCCTACGTCCATTGTCGGCTGGGGGTAGTCTACAAGATCCCCTTGTCCTGCGGTAGATTCTACATCGGGCAAACGGGCAGATGCCTCAACGTACGCCTAAAAGAGCACGCGAAGAAAGTCAGAGGTGGTGTCGACGGGCACTTGGCTTTGCATTGTAAGACATGTGACTGCGACCCTCCTTGCCGTCCAATTTTTGAAGATACTGTGATCTTGTATCATCACTGCGACCAACTCACCAGGGAGATTGTTGAAGCGTCGAACATCGTGCGCTTTGGACCGGATTGTGTCAGCGAACCTTCCGTTAATTTGTCGAAAAAAGAGCTTGCATATCTGGCACGATAACCAGATGGCTGTCGAGGGGGTGTGTGTCTTTTTGATGTTATCTTCGATCCTGTTCTTTGTTGCCTATCTGGACATGTGTATATATGCTCCCGATTTTGCAATAAACCGTCTGTTGAAAGTTAGCGCTTGTCTGTGTCTCCTCGCTTGTCCCGTCTTCTCTTGTGCGCTATTTATTTCCCTTAAGTATGTCATACCAACATGCCCAAGCCTCGTCTCTTCTGAAATGTACTTTGTCCAAACAACGTACGGTTCTCAACTTTCTCTTTAGTATCGGCGAAAGCCCAGCCTATACTGCCACGACCGAACGCTGATCGGCCGGCGTAGGTTTCGCTTCAGTCGACGCTCGCGATGGGAGAACTGGCACAGGGTCATTGTGAAACGTCAGTGGAACAGTGTGGCTCTACACAAGTTTCAGCAGTACCAAAACAAGAGTTCTAGATGTGCTCTCCGTCCATTTTGATGAGGATCCTAGAAAGGCAGCCAAGAAAGAATGTAGCTGCAAAGCCCAAAAGTTTTCGCTGCTACCCCACACACAACCACCACAGAGTTTAGTGCCGCCATTGGCCTTGCGAATGAAGGTGCCATGTGAGCGTGCGCAAATGGAATTGCGTGTTGACATCATCACTGACACACTGCTCAAGAGTAACGTATTCCACTTGGTATGTCTCACAGGAAAGGATGCAAGCATTGCTGCAACATGCGCTGGCAGGCTTAACTGCGAACAGTAACGGCGGATTTCTGTTGCTTTACTACTGCCAAGTCTAAAACAGCCAGACATCGGTTCTTAGCTGCAAATTGCACCAGCAAGCGCTCGAAAGGGGATCGACGGTCAAAAATTTGAGCTGCTTCCGGCGTTTTATGTACAGAAACTGCTCAACACTTAACCATTGCAGCACAGGCCCTTAACGATTCTTTTCATTGTATTGTATTCCATTTCTACCGCCCGCAGCGCCGACTGGCAAGTCTTGACGATAGCGAATGCGTGGTGAGACTTGAAAAGCATGAAAAGAAAAGCACCACCAGACCCATTAGCCGCACACTGCGCCACCTTGCTGTGTCAAGTCTTCAGCTGAGCCATCTATGCAGCCCATTCACAACTGTTCTTCACCGCTGGCACACCTGCCTGGTGGAGTTGATGGGAAATCTACATGCTGAACTTATTCACGGAACACACTGTACATATATAGTGATGGGACTGTATTAGGTAACCTTCACTGAGGATGCAGACATGATTTTAGCATAAATTAATGAAAACATGACAATATTTCACTATCTACTTCCATGAACTAAAACCGCTGCTGCCCTTTGCAGGGCACACCATAGCTTGTTGGCAGTCAAGTAAGAAAAGCAGCTGAATGCGTGGAAGAGCACTCATTTCGGGCATGCACAGCAGTTGAAACAAAACAGTAACAAACAGATTCAGAGTCTAAAGGGGTAGCGGAGATTGCACTGCTTGGTGATGAGTGCAATGGTACAAAACCGGCAGAGCTGTTACCTGATGAAGTGCACCACTTAAGAAGTGCACGCACTGAATCAAGGTAGCAGCAGCACTGAATGATTTTGCAAGAAAGTGCATGTATGCATCTTTGCATGTTATATGTGTTGCTGTTCAGGTTCAGCTCGCTGTGTCTAATACCTGCACTATACAGGCTTTTTGAATGCCTCGGAACTGAATGCCATTCGAGCCAGCTGCCAGTCTTCTGCGACATCAGGTTTTCATATACCATCTGGTGGAAATGTCATTCAAGTAGAAAGATTCCTGCAATGACATTCTCGACCTTCGAATGCACTTCAAGATGCAAGCACGTACTAAGGCACACAGCCTTCGCATTGTAATTTGGAGGAAAAGGTGCATGAATGGATATGCGATTTAACGATTCTAGCACATACTGCATGCCAATTTTTTTTTCCTTGAATTACCGGGGGCAATGTGGCTGCACCATGTGGCTGCACCAGGCTCCAGTAGTTAAAAATATGCAGCTGCTCTTCAATTTTGTAGGCCTTGGTTATTGTAACAATATTATAGTCCCCCTGTACCAACGTCAAAGCAAACTTAAGCTTCAGTCAGTAGGAATTCTTTGTCATTTATATCCACAAATGACCACATAAAACGAGTAGTAAAAGAAAAACAGGCATGCAGTCATCTGCAAGACTTAAGTTCATCAGTGAAAGAACAAAAACAAAACAAAGACAAAACATCAGAGGATATTAAAATTATGTTTTCAACAACTGGTGGCTGTAATTAGAGACATTCGTTGCGTAGTATAGCTAAGCTTCGAAGCCCGAACTAAACTTATCCAATTTAAACTTGATAGTAGTGTCATTCCAATAGAGCAAGTTTATGTTGAACTTTGCAAATGGCTTTGAAAATTATCGTCAAGCATCACAGCACCCAATGAAGTCTAAGGTCTGAGACTTGAATGTCATTTGGCTCAATGCCATGTCAGCATGTCCATGTAGCACACGCACAACTTAACACGTTTTATAGGCCTACTACTCTATTAACCCTTTCACTCCTAAAAAAGGAAATAACTGACCCGTAGAAGCACAAGTACAGGCACTTTTTGTACAATTACGCGCATAAGCGTCGTTTATTCCAGTGAAAAAGACATTTTATATAATACAACAGCCTTGCGCAGAGCTCAAGCTGAACATGCATGAAGAGGAATTTACAAAGGGCAACGCACTCGCACACAGTCATCACACTAGCTTAATACGCACAAAACTGCCACAAGAGAACTTGCAAAGAGTGCACTTGGTCGTCCAGCACTGCACATCAAAATAATCTATACATACACAAAAAAAGTGTGCAGAATATAGCCAGAATAATGCGTAGCGCACTGCAACACTGTCGGTCATTCAATGCATTACCAAGTGGAAATTAGCACAATTCTTCCCATCTGCATGCAACTGCATCAACACTGAGAGATCTGTTTTGCTTATGCGGCACCGTCCCGGCAATAAGGTCGACACAGTCTCCCACAATCACAATAAACCACCGAATTTCTAAGTCCTAATACATCAGATGGCTTACACAACGGGTTTCATATCATTCTGTCATGCTTTTAACGCGTATATAGATGGAAGAAAGAAGGGCACTACCAGTCTGTACAGTTTTTCTATACTATATATCCTGTACAATTCTGAAGCCGCAGACTCGTGAAGGAATGGCTTTAAAGTGAACGGTCACAGAATCACGCGTTCTTTTCAACGGAATGCCACACAGTGATATGATGAGCTGGAAGTCATTCTGTAGCAAAAAAGGCTAGCAACCTTGACAGGAACGACGCTGCAGTCTTTTCAAAGTTGTGCGCCGGACAGTGGCACTATTCTGACAGAGCCCCATTGCCCACCACTCCAATGGTGGGAGAGATAACTTGCACCCCATTCACTGCTCAGAAGGAAATGGGGAAAATTGATAGGTGTATATAGCCTCGCAAAAATCATTCATGCACAATTTGGATGTCAGTGCTTGGCACTGTTTCTACAAAGCCGTGGGATGACAGTAATGGCAATGAAAACAACAACGATAACAAAAAAAAAAGGAGGCATCCAAAGAGTTCCGCTAGGCAGAAAACGTCCCTGTAAACTAGCTGGAAGGCTTCAAAGTGTGAACCCTGAAGGTTGACGCACGCTCCTTCTTTCCCCACCAAAAAAAATTGGTAATCGCTGCTCAGACACAAGGAACACAAAAGCGAGGAACTTTGTGTTTCCCGTTGGTGATGACATGTAACAACATGCCAGCCAGTACATCAGCCACGTTTTCATCCTCTGGTTGCCCCTTCACCACAGCAGTTGCAGCAAGGTTGCAGTGCACCAGTCAAAATTGACGAATTCATTTGCGCACCTCAAATAAAATGAAGTGAGGTGCGAAAGGACTAGAGCCGCCATTTGTGCTGTATTGTCTGCTCACTGTGGCAAGCTTGCAAAAAGCTAGTCTGGCTGTAAGCCAAACAAGCGCGGGCACTTCGCTGCGGTACTTCTCCACCTGCTTCAGATGAACCATTTCAAAGGCCTGCTTTCCAAGTGAGAAGCAGTAGGACGGTTCCCAACACAAACCACAAATGGCCTTAGTCCTTGTGCATGAGGCTCTCTTCTGAGATTCCGGCATTTTGACTGTAAAACTGGCGCTCAGTGGTGCCTTTCACCCACATGCGTTCTGACCTCTGCTCTAAGAGAGAGAGAGGATGAGAGCCGGGAAAAAGAAAATGAAAGACGGGGTGTGATCAAGAAATTATGCACAGACACCCTCGCACCGCAGGGCAACAAATTTACACACAAAAAAACGCCTCGCTGCCCTGTGCTCTTAAAGGTGCCTTGCAGCTGCAACTGGTTGTGATACAAGGCGAGCGGCAATCGTCGTTTCCTCGGTGCAGTATAATATCCCCAGCAGCACAACTAATTGGCCCAATATTAGAAATGGATGGCTTCACTCCAGTCCTAATATAGTTCCAATGTCGGGTTAACCGGCCTTTGCCAATATAGTTCCAATATCGGGTTAACCGGCCTTTGCCAATGTATTCCCAATATCGGGCTGATCAGCCCGGCATTTGAACTATATTGGCAAAAGGCCGGACCTGCATAAGACCGGAGCGAGATCATCCATTTCCAATATTGGGCCAATTATAGTTGTGCTAAGATGCCGTCCACGAGTGCCAAGGTGCCCAGACGACCACCGTGACTGCGGTGAGGTTGGAGGGGGGGGCTACCCATTGTGGGGTCCCCCCCCGCCACCCAGCAGGTCGAGCAGGGCTGTGTCGTCCCAGCCGGGGCCGCCCCCCTGCTGCGGGGGAGGTGGGGGTCCCCCCTGCGGAGGTGCCCCCATGGCCAGTCCACTCGCCAGCTGCGCTCGGATGCTGGACTGCTGCAGGTTCTGCAGGAGCTGCTGCTGGCGCATCTGCTGCAGACACACACATGCGGGAGACCACACACAGGTCACCACCCGTTGCCACGCACCGCCTCGCCAAACGCCAA
Source organism: Amblyomma mixtum (assembly GCF_055824585.1). Classification (NCBI taxonomy): domain Eukaryota; kingdom Metazoa; phylum Arthropoda; class Arachnida; order Ixodida; family Ixodidae; genus Amblyomma; species Amblyomma mixtum. The sequence continues at coordinate 204,123,014 of NC_143012.1, read as the reverse complement.
CACTGTGGCCGACATTACTCCTACAGTCGGCTCACAACAATAAAACTCCAGGTCGACCGTAAATTTGTTGCGAGTTACGAACAGTTCAAAATCAAAGCGACCCGTTTCAATACGCTCTATGTTAATGGGCTCAAAGCTTTAGTCCGAAGAAACCAGCAGTTTAAACTGAACAAGTTACAACTAATGAGACTCCTCTGTATGTGCCTGTCTCATTCCCTGCCCACCGTTTCCTGGCTGGTTACAACTTTCAATAATTTTCCTCACGAGACAACTGCCACTTTAACTAGAAACAACAAGTGTAGCATGGTGGCCAAGTTCCCATGGGGGAAATGCACCATGCCGCTCCTTTTCGGGGCACTGGCAGGGTCATCAGATTTAACACCAGTGATGGTTTATGGAGGTTTAACGTCCCAAAGCGACTCATGCTACAAGGGACGCCATAGTGAAGGGCTCCGGAAATTTTGACCATATGGGGTGAGGCCAGAGAGGATTTCCACAACAACATAGCAGAACAGAAAATCCAAACACAATTGGCAACTACTTAAGTCAGGCTCACCACAGCTAGGCCTACCGGGTGGCCTTTTAAGGCAACATTGAGAACAATCCCATGCAATTTTCGTTCTTGGCAAACATCGATTCTTTGCTTTTTCCTCGCTCTTAGTGATGCTTGCCTGACAGCTAAAGATGCCTCTATTGCTGAGAAATGTGGATTTAAAAATTTTCTCACCACCTGAATCAAATTTATGAAAGGACAAAAAAAAGACACCAAGATCACCGTTTCAAAGTGAATGCCAGTTTAGCCAAGCTTCAGGGATCTACACACAAAAAATTAGCTGGGGTCCAACCCGGCTGAACCTAGATTACAGAGCGGAAGCTCGAAGCAGAGGCTTCGAGCGATCGCTTTGAGTCTGGCTTCAGGTCTGGTGTCCGCTGCCGGCTTCCTCTGTCCTTCACACCGCTGTTGCCACTGCTTCGACGGTTTGTGCCTCAATCTTAGCACGTTTCCTCGCTCTATCCTTTGCCAATGTGCCCTGTCAACGTTCTTGATCTCAAGAATCATTGCATTCAATCAGCCGTCTACAATACACAGCTGAAGCATTGGTTCCAGCGTGCGACTCCTCCATGGCTATCTAAGTAGTTAAGCATAATAAAGTTTTTGTTCATTTACGTGTTGAAGTTGGCTTGTTTTGGATCATACGAATTCGGGATGATATGAATACTTTGCATGCTCCCGAGAACTTCGTATCATCGAGATTCTACTGTACAGTAAAACCCGGATATAACGAAGGTGAAAAAAGTACGGGATTTTTCGCTGCATTCAGGTTTTCGTTACATGCAGTTTTTGCACGAAGACTCGAAAGGACAATGCAGAACGAAAACCAAAATAAGAAATAAATGCAAGTGAAATCACCTTGAAAAAGTTTACAGAAAATAGCGTTATTCGAAGTCATAAACACGGAGAAACATCCCGTGATCACGCTGATAGCATGGCTGCCGCAGCAGCCGTCGCAGAGTGGGAGAAGGTCCAGGGAGGGGGGCAACACTGTCGAGCTAGAGGAAAGCGCGCATGTCACGCCACTGCCGTAGACCGGCCACGGAGGCACATGCTTCCCACACGTTCCCTCTCTCGGTATTCCCACTGCTGTTGCCCCAGGAAACAGACTCTTCGCCTTGCATCGCTGGCACTCTCCACCATCCCCGCTACAGAGTCCCAATGCTGTTTCGTTTTTGCTACGGCCTATCCTTTTTCACTGCTTCTGAGCATGTGGTGTTCCAAAAGCAATGGAGATGTGCTGGTGGCACTGGAGCAGGATGCGTTGACTCAACTGCAGTCGCTCGTTGCGATCGTTGTCATTCCTCGTGTCAGTTCATGCTTTGTCGTCGTGAAACTTTTCTCCTAAACTTCGTAACCCAGCACAAGCTAACACAAGGCTGATTTAGTGAGTTCGTTATATCAGGGTTGACTGCCGCTCCGCATTCATAACATGGAGATCTAAAATACATGCGCTTCAATGGGGGCAGCGTTGGGGAATTAAAACACTTCGTTACATCGAGGAATTCTCTATACGGAGGTACGTTATACAGCTAAACCTGGATTTAACGAAATTTTTTAATTCCCCAACGCTGCCCCCATTGAAGCCCATGTATTTTCGACCTCGATGTAACGAAGACGTTGCGGCAGTTAACCTTGATGTAACGAACTCGCAAAGCTGATCAGTCATTACTTTTCGCACTTTTAAGGAAAATTCGACCAAATAAATGCACTATATTAGTGAATATTAATATTGTACGGAGCCAACAGCTTCGAGAACGCCTGGGATCACCGCGACTGGCCGCGACCAAGCGAACTTAGCGATGATGATGATAGCGACGGCTAGCGCGCGGCTAGCGCCGCCCCGTGCCTAACGTAGCAGCCTGTTCAGGCTTTGCTTGTGTAGCGTGGCACCAGGTGGCGTTTGTAGCAGCGGTTGATTTCTTTTGTTGCATTTTTTATGTATGGATTTGAGGACAAGCATTTTTATTTTGTGATTTCCATTTGTTTCAATGGCTTAGACACAGTTATGTGTAAGAATTCACTTTAAAAGCAACGCTGATGGCCGGTTCTTTCATTAACAGGGCAAAGAAAGGAGAGGGGGGAAAGGAGGACGAGACGACGCGTTGCATTTGCCATTTTGCGTTTTTCCTGCGTCTGCGCGTGTCAGCTGTGCTCTCGTGCTGGTTCGTTTGACTTGTTTTGGAGGTGCTAGGCCTGCCGTTGGCGTGTAGTCGTGCGTCTCCGCTTGTAACTGCGTCGTCGGTTGGTCATGATGAGTTCTACTAGTTCTACTGCCAGAAAACGAAAAGTTTTGTCTTTCGAAGACAAACTTGCAATTTTAAATGCAGTCACCACGGGCGAGAAGAAGAAGGACATTGCTGCCCGTTTCAGCATTCCAGCGAGCACCCTATCAACGATTTCGAGTGCGGAACATAGCATCAGAAACGCAGTGGAGTCGGGAACAAGCTCGAAGAAAAAAAGACTGAAGACGTCGACATATACTGATGTGAACAAGGCAGTGTTCACGTGGTTTTTGGACACGCGAGCCAGAAATGTGCCCATAAGTGGCGCGATTTTGCAACAGAAGTCAAAGGACTTTGCGTGTATCTTTGGCCATGACGATTTCAAGGCAAGCAACGGGTGGCTGCAGGGATTCAAGAGCCGACACGGTGTCGTCGGGAGAGTAATCAGCGGCGAATCTGCATCCACAGACAGCGATGCTGCTGCTTCATGGGTGGCTGACAAGCTGCCTGGAATACTGAGTCGCTTCGAGGCAGCCGAGGTCTACAATGCCGACGAGACAGCCCTATTTTATCAAATGCTTCCGGGCCACACGCTAGCACTAAAAGGCGATGACTGCCCAGCGGAAAGCAGAGCAAGCTCCGCACAACGATTCTGCTGTGCGCCAACCTCGACAGCACAGACAAGCGAGTCCCGCTAGTTGTCGGCAAAAGTGCCCGTCCCAGGTGTTTTAAGGGGAGACACTGGTCTTAAAATGAAAATTTTTATTATTAGAGATATTGTAATGAAATTAGGTGTGCATATGTATTTCTTCCTCCTGTTTTCAAAAATGTAATTAGTTTCTGCCTATCTCAATTAGTTCTCAACTTATGGGAAAATAACTGAAGCCTAATTAGGTAATTTCTTACGGGTCATTAAGATACTTTCCCTCAATATTTTTTGGTTCTGATTTAAATGTAGCTGTAGCCAAAGATCTGCCATGTGGAGCTATGCTATTTATATTGTTATTAAGGTACATCATCATATAAAAATATTCAATTATGTCGATGCATCACAATTCTGGAATATAATTAGCTGGTATTATTGTCTGCAAAATTTGATATGTTCGACTTAGAAACATAGAAATAGCATAGCTCCACAGTTCAATTCTTTCTGAATTCAACGGTGTAAAATTTATTAAAATTGGACCACAAAAACATAATGAAAAGTTCCGTAAGGCTAGTGACATTGGCAAAAAACGTGAAGCTGAGAAAATCGCATTTAAAGTTTTGACACTGACTACAGAAAATTTTGTGAGGAATCTTCAACAACGGATTTTATTTAGATGTTCCCTATCTATTTCTCTACAAAGCAAAACAAAAAGCGTCTTATTCCATCCAAGGAAACATTAATAAAAAAAATGTCAAAGGTGTAAGCGTGATGAAGTTGTAAAAAAAATTTCTCATGAAGTTATCGGTAGATTTTTTTTAGAGACAATGGAGTGTAGGGCTGCGGTGTTGAGCTCTAAAGACAATATTTTGAACCCTGAAAACTGTTTTTTGAGAGACCCAGCAGTCCGGAGCCAAGGAGATCCGAGCCCCCACCATGGCAAGCAGTTAGGTGGTCCTGAGAAGGACCGTTGGGTGTGACGTTCAGCACGTCTGCTCTGTCTTCGAGAAGAACCACCTGGATGTTAGGCAGCACGCTGTCCTGTGCCTCTGCAGAACGTCTCTATAGCAGTCCAGGACTATAATCTTTAGTTGCTCCTGTTTTGTGCCGCCTTGTCAGAGTCTCTTTCATATCAGTGCTCTTTTGATGAGACCCATTTGCCTTGCGCAAACGCAGGGCGTCTTTCTCTAGGCTTCGCCGAACAAGGCAGCCACCAGCAGTGTAGCCCAGACTTGCAGTGATGGACTGATTGGTTGCCCTCCTTCCTTGGTTATAGATGGCAACAGCCTCAGCAGCGGCCCGCTTCACACTTTTCAATGAAGCATTCCCATTCTTGGAAGCTTGTGTCCAAATGAGAGAGTGTAGGCTTTCACTCGCATTCTGCGTCCTTCCCTCACTGCAGCGTGCCAACAAGTTCTCATCGCTGAGCCTTGCAAACACTGGCTCCAGAGCAGCCCCAACACAAGCCGGGAGGGCACTCTTGTGTGGAGGTGGAAGCTCACCATTGGCCAAGGCTCTATTAAACTTGCACCAAGAGTCAGCACCCTCAGGGCACTTGGAATGGTTTGGGACATCATCTGTAGACATCATGTGTAGGAGTATAGCGTCCACTGCCTTCTTCATGCCTGGAACATCATTGCTGTTGCTCCTCAGGGCATAGCCGTAGTAGTTTGTGATCTTCTTGATCTTGTCCTGTGTCAGCCGGCCTCTTCCACCAAGAGACTCACCTTGAGCCTTCTTTTTGTCAACCAGGTTCCGCAGAGCAGTCCCCATTCGCTTATGGACGTGGTTGATACAATCTTTCTTTTCAACCTTTATGAAGCCATACACTTCTGCTTCTGATAAAGCATGAAAAGTACGGCTGTCTCCATCAGAGAGGACGGTCGTGTAGCGCAGACCATGCTTAGCCAGAGACCTCTGAAACATGGTCAGCGCAGCCTCCACTTCCATGCGGCCAGAGTTGCAGTCAATGTTTCGCTGGCACTCGTGGGTGGCGAGCCAGTCACAGTACCCATCATCTTGTGGCTGTGGTCCCACGGCACATCCGAGGCAAAAGTTTGAATAAACAACGTGGTCGATCACCAGACCAGTGTAGAGCTCAACAATGCAGCCCACACTTATGTGGGAGCTACGACCTCGGGTCATCCAAGAGCCATCAAAAATAACGTCAATATTCCCAACTGGGTTCAAGAAATCTCTATATAGATCCTTGATGACTGCCACACTGGCAGCTTCGCTTGCAGTCGCTGTGCTCTCGCAGGCTTTCACGAAAGTTTTCAGGTGTCCCTGAAAGGTCTTGTGGTGCAGACCTCGGTGCGACAGGTTCATAGAGGCGCAAAAGTCGGCAAGGGCAGTCACGCCTTTGCCTATCGTCTGTATGCCCTTCATGGCCCTCATGTTTACTTCGAAGGGAGTAATGTTGGCAGTTCCACTTACTCGTGGGGAAGAAAACTGCTTCTTCTCGAAGTTGCAACTGCCGCAGACGAGCTGGAGCTTTACAGCTAAGCCGTACTCCTTGTCTGATGCCTTGCTCAAAGTCAGACTTGCAGTGCCGCAGGTTCCGCACTTCGATTGCGCGAAAAAGTTGTTCAAAACTTTCATATCCACAATCACAAACTCAGTACCAGCATCACCGGTCTGGCACTCCGCGCTGACACCAAGAAGTTCGAACTTGCGCTGGGTCGCTGACTTTTCCGACAGCGCGGACTTCGCGTGCGCCGATCGCTCAGCAAGCTGCGCCTGCTCCGCCGCTGAGTAGTACGCGGCATCAACACGAACTGTACCGTGATCCGGGATGCAGTTCGTGGTGGAACTTGGTCCCGCGGTGTCATCAGCTAGCAGCGTGGCTGACGTTCCCGGCAGATCGAGCGAGTCCGGCACCGGCTCCAACGCAGGTCCCGACGGCGCACATGTGGCCGACGCCTTCGGCTTTTTGTTCCACGCTCGCTTCTTACGGCTTCCAAAAGCTCGTTGCGTGCACGGTTTAAGTCGGCTGTCTCCCGTCATCTCGCTCGCATGGAAAAACTCCAGGCACAAAGCAGAAATGCGGCGCGAAGAGAAAAAACAAGCGCAAAAGCAGACGCGCACGAAGCGGCAGCCACGGCAGCGAACGCAAAAGAGAAAGAAAAAAAAAATGACGCGCCGGTCACGCGCCGGTCACGCCAGCCAATGGCAGGCGCGGAACGGCGCGCTTGAAAAGCGCGCCGTGCGCGAGCCAATCAGCGACCCGGAAACGGCCTTCGGAAAACCGGCCAGGGCAGCCGTTTGGCTTGAGCGACGCCATTTTGAGAAGTCGCGAATCGCGCACAAAGAAAACAGCTTCAAATCAAGCCCAAGATGGCGGCGATCGGCTGGCTGCTGCGTCCGTGGCGCGCGCGGGAAGTTCGAACAAATTTCGCCCTTTTGAGGGCATTTCGTGGCTGCCTTGGTATATTGAAAGCAGATTTTATCGCATTTCCCGGCCGAATTTAGCGTTAATAATTTGAGAATAGGTGCTCGAAAGGTTAAACTTTCCGAAAATGAGTTTTGCTCAAAATCGATTTTTTGACCATTTTTGACTGTTCTAAGACCCGCGTCTCCCCTTAAGGGAACGAAGCGTATGCCCGTCAAGTATGTGGCGAACTCCAAGGCGTGGATGACTAGGCCAATATTTTCAGAGTGGTTAAAGGAATTTAACCAGGACGTCAAGCGGCAAGGCCGTCAAGTTTGCCTACTGCTGGATAATTGCTCGGCGCACCACGTCGAAGGCCTGCAGCTCTCGAACATCGAACTGCACTACTTCCCGGCCAACTGCACGTCCCTAATACAACCCCTTGACAAAGGGGTCATTAACAGTTTTAAAGGCTGTTACCGACGCCGACTAATCCAGAAGATTCTTCTGGACATCCGGCTGGAACGGGAGATGAAGATTGACATTTATCAAGCAGTCGCGGTCAGGGCAGAAGTTATTGTGAATTGCTTTTTAAAGGCCAGAATAGCAAAAAAACGCACAGGCTGGTGCCGATGACGAGGAAGACGTTTCTACTCCGTCCGATGTGGCCAAAGCGTGGAACGAGCTACGCACTAACGGTGGTGTACCCGACGACGTTGAACTGGATGACTTTTTGTTTGCCGACAACGCCGCCGTGGCTACAGAGGAAATGACTGATGCAGCACTAGCGGAAAGCGTGCAAGATGATGGTGATGATGGTGCTTGTGATGCAGATCAGTGTGACGTGCCTACTGCAAAGGAGGTGATGAACGTAATGGACGTTATGCGCCGTTTTGTCGGCTCGCGCGGCGATGAAGGAGCTCTACACGATTTAGCTTCTTTGGAGCGGCGTGTTGTGCCTGCACTTGTGCCGAAGAAGCAGGCAGCAATTATGCAATTTTTCAGTGTAAAATAAATATTTGAAGGGTGAGTTCACCTTCACTGATATCTTGGGCTATATGATTTCGTTTCTGCATCATTCGTACGAGCCTTCACGCAAAACCTGCATGTAACGAAAACCTGCATGTAACGAAAACCTGCATGTAACGAAAAATCGGGAGCTTTTTTCAACTTCGTTATATCCAGGTTTAACTGAGTTTAACTGTATCCAGGTTTAATTGTATACTAACAAGGCACTCTACACTCCACCTCCACCAAACTTCACATGTCCCTCATGCATGTTTTTGTGCAGCTTTGTGCAGTCTTCGTACAGGTTTTTAGGAGTTGCCCATGGTGTGAGACGAGAGCAAGAGAGACACGAATAAACCATATGCATGTGAAGTGTGGTGCAGGCTGTGCTGCAGAAATGCTTTAGGGGCACGGGGTGGCAAAAGTGAAACCACATTAGGGGGGGGATCTACAGATCGAGCTGAGGTTTTAGAAAATGTCTGCAAGAAGAAAGTGGACTACATACTCCAATCGTGTTCTATCTACCTCAGGCTGTACAAGATGCATCAGGTGTAAGGGTGTGCGAGCATTGAAAATTTTAAATACAAATCAAGCGTTTGTTCACGACTGCATATTCAATTCGAGAAACTGATATTCAGGGGTTTCCAAATACTGTAAAATTCCAGAATATTCGGCAGTGAACAAATACTGCTGACTTTCATAAATCCGACTGGAGCAAGACCACAATATGTGGACAATTTATCCGAAGATTAAGTTTAAAGTGTGAGGAAAAAAAAAAGTACAAAGGAATCCTCATCGCTTTCTTCTCCATCATTTACTGCAAAAACCGGTCACATTCGGATGCTGCTAGGTTGAACCTCATGCAAAGATTCACAAGCGGGCTTTCCCACATACAACATTTGATGAAGACAACACTGATAACCATCCGCTTCGAACAATCACAATGCGAAAGTGCATTGTTTCTTGTTTTATCTTTCCATAATCGGTTTCATATTGGACGCCAAACCCATACCACTGATCCTGTCGCCTTTGTAACTTTTCAAGCATGAGCTCCAACGTCTCGTTTTGGTCAACTGTGATATGTGGGAAAGCCCAATTACGGAATTTCACATTGGGGCTCCTAAAGAAAGAGAGGAGGGGTTGAGGGGAAAGTTGAAATGAGGAGTGACCGACAGGGCAAGTGACTGTCTGAATGTTCTGCCCAACTGCATAATGCACTGTAGCCCTTGCACATCTGATGTGCACGTAACAGAAGGCATGATGGCAATAGGAGGACCCCAGTGACTCGGCCAAAAAATTTCTTGGCCGAGTAGTTTCAGTTTCTGAGCTCTGCCGGCAGCCTGAGGCTGTCAGCCACGCATTCACCAACCATCTGAGCCATGCTGTGCGTTGATTTTGAAAGATGACTGGCATGTTGGTGGTCATTTTTTATTCACTTTTGCAGCAGTTTCGCCGTTCTGACGTCAATATGTGTATTCTCCTTGCTTATGTGCGCAATGTTTTTCCAGCACGCTAAAACTGCACACTTATCACGGGCCGTTCGCAAATGTGAGATGAAGTGTCCTCACAAGGCTTGACCGCACTTAAAGGGCCACTGACCAGGGTCCGGACATTTTTGAAAAACAAGCCCACTGCATAGATGAGGCATCGAAGATAACCTCTGCAAAATACTAGAGCCATGCGCGCCCCGAAAAGCTGCGAAAATTCAAATCAAAGCCCGTTCGTTCTTTCCTTCCTTCAAAAACGGGCCCGGCCCACTACTCTGCACCCCGCTGACGTCAGGGGGGGGCTACTTTCGCTAAAGGCACTCCATTGGTGCATCGTTCTGACTGACGGGAGAAGGTTGGGCGTAGCCTTGGCGTCGCGTCGTCTGCACAACGCTTTCCGCAGCGCCTTCTGTTCTGGCTCATGCCTACAAACCCGCATGAAGGAACAAAAAAAAAAAAAAACTGCGGAGGGAGCGTGCGGCGACAGCCTTGAACCCTAGCCATAAAAAGTAAAAAAACAGTAAAACTGAGGGAGTTGGCTCGCCCCCCCCCCCATCCCCCCCCCCATCCCCCCCCCATCCCCCCCCCCCATCCCCCCCCCATCCCCCCCCCCCCGTGGGGGGATCCCCCGTGGTGGTCCGTGGCCCTTTAAGCATTTTCGGCAGAATCTTTTTTTTTCTTTAAGACAGGAGAGAGGCATTTGATAACGCCGCCTTCAGATAACATGGCCATTTCTTCCAGTCACCTGAAGGCCGAATTAACGAATTTTACTACCAGTCACGTTGGTTTTAGCTGCTAGTCATTAACAATTCATGAATCTCATTGCATGCTGCACACTTCCGTTGTCTGGTCAAGAGGTGTACTTTCTGCGCATCTCTTCTTTTTTTGTACAGCATTTAGCTGGTGTGAATTTGTTTAATTTCAGTTGCAAAGACCACACGACATTCTGAAAAAAAAAAAAAAGCGACAATGTTTGCCTATTGATCTCTTTCTGAAATTTATTTTCGTAATGAACAGATATTCGATTCATTATTTGAAGGAATTTTTGTTCATGTTCTTATTAGATTTATATTCAAAACTTTCAATATTCATACATCCACTAGTTTTAAGCATAGATTTACAGCAGCATTTAAAAACAGCCTTTCAAGGCAAGGAGATGCTTTCTTCAGCACGGCGTTCTGAATCACAATAGCTATACTCCGTTTCACACATAGCAGGCAATGCTGCCAAAGCTAGAGCGCCTGTTTACTCAGGCTAAGTCCGCACCCAAAAAGTAGTTCACCCTACAACTAAAGTGAACACAAGCATATTTCGTTGCGACAGATGTTAAGTGTTGTGAATGACAATTTCCTGGACTTCGTTTTACCTCTTGCCACATTTCCGTCGTTCGACTCATTGAGACTTCATGAAGTAAAAATGACTGTGGTGATGATATGCGGCTAGCAGGGAGAATCGCCCTTACTACATCCGCGCCTAAAAAACTAGTTCACAATCAGTGAAAATTATAGCCAGACGGTCCGAGTACTGAGCGCCTGATGGCTTCGACCCTGATTTTCAGTGCTGGTGCTTAGTTTTATACCGTGCTTTTTTTTTTCGTCCAGACACTGACCGAGGCTTCGAGACGGACGAATGACATTTGGTGAAGCAATATGCTTTTGCAGACGCACTACTTCCACAGCCTCTGCAGCGTTGCCTGTTATGTATGAAACGAAGTACAGTCGAACCTTGTTATAACAAACACGGATACAACGAATTATCGGATATAACGAAGTGAAAGAAAAGTTTGGTTGGACATGCTTTATTTCTAAGGGAGTTCTATCTGTATAACGAAACGAAAAATTCAAAATTTGACACTGTATCGGTTATAACGAAGCAGTTTTTTTATTCACGGGGCTCAAGATGCGCAAACAAGTAGGAAAAATCTCAAAACACGCTAAATTTTGATCTTTTGAAGCGCACGCACCTAAAATGTGTTTGAATCACCCGCGCTTCCGCACGCGACGCCATCTAGGGAGAGCGAATGAATCTAGCATCAACGGCTGCCTAGCACGTGACTGACACGTGATCGAACCAACGCCCGCTCCCCGGCCACCCCCGCCGTCGCAATTTCCGACCCGCGCGCGCTATCTCTGCAGTTCAATCTGTAGACGCCGTCGCGGAACGCTTCTTAAAGCAGTTTCGCTTGAAACGAAGATAAAGACATTCACGGCAGTTGACAGCGGGCGGCAGTTGACAGCGGGCGGCGCAAGGAAAAGTCATTGCCACGGACTTCGGTGTTGCGCCTAGCACTCTTATCTATCTAGATAAGATGGTTATCTTGAGCGCAAGGCAAAGATTGCAAACGCCCACTCTGCAGGCGCTGTGAAGAATGACAGCAAGACAGGATGTTGAAGATGCCTTGTTTGCATGGTTCAATGACGTTATAGCGCGTAACCTGCCTGTGTCTGGTGCCGTCCTTCAAATGAAGGCGAGAAGTCTCACTTCCGTCAGAGGCCACAATGACTTTCATGCAAGCAGTGGCTGGCTGCAGCGATTTAATGACCGCCATCGGATTGTTTGCCACGTCTTGTCTGGCGAAGAAGCAGCCGTTGGCGCCGAGAATTGCGAGAAGTAGGCAGAAAGCTTCCGCATGCAACTGGGAGGCAAGCGGACAATTTCGGCGAGACGACATGGCGTCAGTTGGTGGTTCCGAACGTTACGTTCGAGGAATTCATCTGTGCAGATGACAACTTGGCTGTGGCGCCCGAACTGACCGACCAAGAAATTGCTGATCAGGTGGTTTCTGCAGATGATGCTAGAAACAGCGATGCATGTGAAGATGGCAAAGTGCGAGCTCTCAGCAGCGCCGAGGCCGCTGACATGGCCAGGAAGTTGAGGGGGTACCTCGAGAACCTACCTGTGGCCAAATCAGCTGACATCGGGAAAGCGCTGCTCTGTGTTGATTTCGTTGAGAACTATAACCTGTCAAATAGTGTGAAGTGCCGCCAAACGGAGATTACGTCGTTTTTTAAATAAATCAGTTTTTGCACCTGGCCATGCATCCCGATTTGTGAGTTCGCTCTTGCTTTCCAGTACGAAATGTAAGGCGAGGTTTCATATGCTTATACCACGCGTTAAATTAAAAAATAGTGCATTTTTTCAACCCTGTGCTGTCCCCATCTTAAAGTACTCTTTACTTGGGCTTATTAGCGACCTTTTCTGCGGGAATTTGAGTGCATAATTTTATAACGAATATTAGATATAACGAACAAATTTCCGCGCAAAATGCGACTTCGTTATAACGAGGTTGGACTGTATAAGCAAGCAGATGTGACACATGCTTCTCTGGCACAGACTACAGAGGGAACACAGCTCACCTGCTGAAGAATGTGCCTCAGGTTGGGCGTCTGGTTTGGCTGGAACCTCTGCTGCTGCTGCTGCTGTTGTTGCTGTTGCTGCTGTTGTTGCTGCTGCTGTTGCTGCTGCTGTTGTTGCTGAAGCTGGAAGTGAATGGGAGGTGCAACTTTTATAGCCATGTGCCAATGGCACATGGATCCAATTCCACTGACAAACGAGCAGGAGCTTTTTTTCTGCACGCTCAACTTAGTAAACGAAACAATGACACTTAGGACACACAAATGCCAACAACAAACAGTTGTTGCTATTCACCTTGTACAGCCACTCTCGCAGCTCTATGGGACACGACTTGGGTGAAGAAAATTTGTTAGCCTCGAGGATGGGTTGTTTGAAATTCGATGGTGCACTGTGCAATTTGCACATGCTGAAACAGGCTGGTCACACTAATTTCTATAACGAGCTGCATGCAAAGACAAAGCTGAAATTCGAATTTTCACCTCTGATAACACCTTATTGCAAACCTAGTTGATAGCATACCACAAACATTTAACAACGTCGATTCAAACAAACAGGTACTGCATACTTCTTGCACGCATATTTCTGCGGCTACTGCCGTATTTACTCGCATAATGATCGCACTTTTTTTTTTCAAAAGATTGACGCAAATTTAGGGGAGCGATCATTACGCGGGGTAAATTTAAAAAAAAAAAAATTTGAGCACCGAAAACGCAAACAAGTCGCAGGCAGACAACCCTTATTACACGGGCGCGCTACCCGCAGTTATCGATCTCGGCGATCTCGGCTTACGTCGATAACCGAGAAGGTAGAGTGCGAAAAGCGCAAGAGCTGGCCCACTTCAAGAACGTACTTTCTTCGCACTAAATCACGTTCCAAGAGCAACGCATCAAAATAGGCAGTGTGTATAGTGCTGCGCGACGGCGCTTTTATGCGGCCTTCGATCTCGCCCGATAGCGCGGCAACAGCGCACACCCCGCGGCGCTCAAGCTACGCATTTTACCGCCGTTACGCTTACGCCGAAAAATGTCCGGTCCCTGCCGCATCGTTAAAGTAGGCGACCAATTCGGAATGCTCGCAGCACCAGATTCCGCGAGCTTACCGCAATGATGCCGCCCGCAAGCGTGGCGGACGACGGCGTTCTGTACTCCCTAGTCATCGCTAGGCCTAACTTGTTGCGTATCGAAGCCACAGTGGACGGCGCTTTTGAATTGACCAACGCTATAATGAATGTTCTACTTATCACCATCATCATCATCAGCCTGACTACACCCACTGCAGGGCAAAGGCCTCTCCCATGTCTCTCCAATTAACCCTGTCCTTTGTCAGTTGCTGCCACTGTATCCCCGCAAACTTCTTAATCTCATCCGCCCACCTAACTTTCTGCCGTCCCCTGCTACGTTTGCTTTCTCTTGGAATCCACTCCGTAACCCTTAAGGACCAGCGGTTATCTTGCGTTCGCATTACATGCCCTGCCCAAGCCCATTTCTTCCTCTTGATTTCAACTAAAATGTCATTAACCCGCGTTTGTTCCCTCACCCACTCCGCCCTCTTCCGATCTCTTAACGTTACACCTATCATTTTCCTTTCCATAGCTCGCTGCGTTGTTCTTAACTTAAGCTGAACCCTCTTTGTTAGCCTCCACGTTTCTGCTCCATAGGTGAGTACCGGTAGGATACAGCTGTTGTATACTTTTCTCTTCAGGGATATTGGTAAGCTACCATTCATGATCTGAGAGAACCTGCCGTATGCGCTCCACCCCATTCTTATTCTTCTAGTTATTTCCCTCTCATGATCCGGATCTGCGGTCACTACCTGCCCTAAGTAGACATATTCTCTTGCTACTTCCAGCACCTCGCTACCAATTGCGAACTGCTGTTCCCTTGCTAGGCTGTTGAACATTACTTTGGTTTTCTGCATGTTAATTCTTAGTCCCGCCGTTCTGCTCTGCCTGTCTAACTGATTGATCATGCTTTGCAGTTCTTTTCCTGAGTGGCTTAGCAAGGCAATGTCATCAGCGAATCGCAAATTACTCAGGTATTCTCCATTAACTCTTATCCCCAACTGTTCCCATTCCACTTATGGCGCTGCCTTACTCACAACCTTATTGTTTCATATTAAAAGAAATATATATGATCGATTTCAGCGATGCCTTCGCAGCGGAACTGGCCAAGCAGATCGGGTCACTCGCGCTGCAACGGCGGCAGCTGCTGCGTGGCTGTGAACGTAAAACTAGCTAGTATCGCAGTTATTACTCCTACCAGCAACTCGGTACAGGCCCGCGATCCTCACGGAGGAATCATTTTTGATGTTCCCGTATCCCAGGGCTTATTATTTATGAGAATAATAAAGTTTAGCCGGATCACCGCGCCACTTCGTTCGTTGCACCGCAACCGAGAACGGTGGCGAGACTTGCGACAACGGTGAACTGTGATTCGAGATAACCGCAGTTAAGTTTGGCATCCGCGGTTAAGCATAGACGCATTTAGACTGCCCGTGTGACCGCAGGTCAACCAACAGGCGGCTGCCGCTGCAATGCTGACACAGCAAGATGGTAATCTGCACGTGCCATCTGTCAGACAGATAAGCAAGTACGATCATCGTCGGCTAGACTTGACATCGTCGACAAATTGCCATGGCAAGTTCGGGGGTGCGATCATTACGCGAGTGCGATCATTATGCGAGTAAATACGGTAGTACTCTCCCACCAAAACTTCCTTGCCATGCTCTGCACCATTCGCACCAGAGCCTCAGAAGGAACAAGTTCGCATCCCAAGTAACCGGCCCAATATTGGGCCGATCAGCTGTGACCACTGAGGTGCCAGCGGCTGCCACTGACCTGCTGTGCCTGGTGGGTGACCACCCGCTGCTGCTCCAGCATGTACAGCTTCTCCTTCTCCTGCGCCGCCTCCAGTGTGAGCCGCAGCTGCTCGATCTTGCGCTGGATGGGGACCCACGGACAACAGGGAGTCAATCGCCGACCCACCCAACACAGCTCACTTCGCACACGGGCTGCTGTGCGGGGCAGCAAAACACTGGCCACACTGCTAATGCAAAACACTCTGGCAGTTTTTTTTTTTTAGTTACACGTGTTTTTTGTTAGGCCTTTAAGGGGGGACACTGGTCTTGAAAAGAAAATTTTATTAATGAAGTCATAGTTATGAAATTTTCAGGGCGCATGTATTTTTGTCCGCTGATTCTAGATATGTCATTTAATTTCATGTAAAACAATTCCTTGAGCACTTATGCACTTTTTATGCAAGTATTTTGCTAAAAGTTTTGAAGAAAATTTGCTGCAGGAAACTCGCTGAAATGTATGCTATTGGGCTCTCTTGACACCAAGGAATACAATAAGGGTGAAATTATCATCCTGGCTCTCGTAGAACTTGAGTAATAGGGTACTGAAGCTGCCACTTCTGAAACAGGAATACACACTTTCCTTCTCATTTCTGAAGCGGCAACTTCAAAACTCTATAACTTAAGTTCTATGATAGGCAGGAAGACAATTTCACCCTTACTGTATTCCTTGGTGTCAAGAGAACCCAATGGCATACATTTCAGCGGGTTTCCCGCAGCAAATTTTCTTCAAAACTCTCCACAGAATACTAGCATAAAAAGTGCATAAGTGCTCAAGGAATTGTTTTACATGAAATTAAATGACATATTTAGAATCGGCACACAAAAATACATATTCCCTGAAGATTTCGTAACTGTGACTTCATTAATAAATTTTTTTTTTTTCAAGACCAGTGTCCCCCCTTTAACCGTGACCTGAATGACTACATCGGCTGCAAGCCCCTTGCACCAGTACTTCAGATGGAAATAACCCACTCATGGTGTGCACACGTTGGCGCAGTAAAACTCAGAAGTGCACGTAAAGTTTTCACTTTCAACACATCTTTGAAAGAGTACCATCCTTAAGCCCCAACTCCAACGACACTTCCTGGGCGTACACGCCCAGCATCGGCACTCTTGGCGTACACCGGAACGGGCGTCGAAAAGGGGCTTGCATCTCCATGTCCCTGGTGCTGGCTAGCTCCCCCTCTCGAGTCGAGGGAAATAATTTCAAGCAGTGGAGAAAAGGGGTTGGGGAGCGTTCAAAGGACTAATTAAACCGCGAAGAAAAGTTCAGGGAACTCAAAAGAGGTTCAAGCCGTGAATAAAAGAGTCACCGAGACTCTCGCCATCTTCCAATTGTTGCAAACCAGACCCGGCTTCCGACATGTGCGTGAGCGCCCGTGCACTGACGCTAATATCAAGCACGGATAGTTATTGATCGGCGCTTCGCAGATGTTCGCTGGCGTCTTCTGCAGTGCGCATGTGCAGACTGGTTCTGGCGTATTCCAAGAGCGCCAACGCTGGGTGGGTATGCCCAGGAAGGGCCCTTGGAGTTGGCGCCTTAGGAACGAGCAAGCGCAGTGTCCCACTTCCTGTTATGATTTCCTTTTTTGAAGACAGCCAGGAATGATCGTGAAGAGAACCTTGATACTGTCAACTATTGTGCCTTCTACTTGCGCAGCTATACAGGCTTTAGAAACCTTAAAGAATAACTGCATGGCATTCCATAGTCAATGCTGCCACCTGGTATTGCAAGGTAGTGTGCTGAAGAGGCGGTGCAAGAATAGCAGGGCTCACGCCAACACTGGGCCTGGAGGCCATGGTTAAAAAAATTTAGTGGCAACCAATTAGATTAGGGGCAACCAATTAGGGGGCTGTATATATTGCATGTAGGCCTGCTGTTGTTGAGTCATTTTCTTAGTCATTTTTGTTTTTGCTCAGTCATTCTTTGTCCTGCATCTCTTCCTCTCCCCTACAAGTGGAGAGGGGGACAGGTGGAAGGTGGAGAGAAGCAAATACCCCTAAACACCACTATGCAGGTGGAGGCTTCACACAGACGTCGACTGACGCAGCATGAACAGATCAGTTTCGCTGGCCACTGCACAAAAGCACTATGCTATCACCGCAGCTGATTATGCTTCGTGTTAAACTGCAACACTCTAGCACTCTGCGTTGCACGTCATCACCTTCATCAACTTACACCCAGTGCACAAAGTCCTGAAAGGAACGGTAACTGGCTCCATGGGTCAGCGGACACCTCAATCGCGCTTTGAGCTATGTGGCAGTAGTGACAGAGAGATGTCTGCTGCTTGAGTTACCGTTTTGGTAGAAGCAAGAAACTGAAGCAACAGGCCACTGGTGGCGTTGACAATTTTGAGGAAAGGAAAGGGGCATAACTGGCTTCCTCCCAGTGGACACCTCAATCGTGCTTCCATGCATGTGGTGTTGGTGTCCTGCTTTCGCACAATATTCCACCAGCAATTTTTGTGGTAAGTGGATTCTGAAAACGCTTATTGTGCCATTCAACCTTTTTATGTGCCATAAGTATTCAAAATAATTGCTTTGAAATTATTCGAAGAAAATTACTATTTGCTTCGAATCCCCTCCGAACCAAAAAATCAATATTCGCACATGCCTAATGATTTCTTCTTTCAGATAATGTGTTAGATGACATTATACAAGGATCACCCGATGGCATTGATCTATGGCCGCGAAATAACTTAGAACTGAATTTCTTCTTGACGCCGTTTTGCTTTCATGAACGGCACGATAGCTGTGTCATGTGGTAGATTAGGTCACCTGAGGCAT
Organism: Amblyomma mixtum; assembly: GCF_055824585.1. Taxonomy (NCBI): domain Eukaryota; kingdom Metazoa; phylum Arthropoda; class Arachnida; order Ixodida; family Ixodidae; genus Amblyomma; species Amblyomma mixtum. The sequence continues at coordinate 204,104,728 of NC_143012.1, read as the reverse complement.
GAAAAAATGGCAAAATAACCACAGATTGTCGCCCCAGCTCCTGAAGGCTTAAGTATTGTAGTGAATTAAAACTACGTATCAGCGGTTATACTTCAGTTCTCTTCGCGCCTCATGTGACCTAAACACCAACTACATGTTACAGCTAACGTGAGGTTTGTGAAACCGAAAACCCCCTTTTCGCCTCTCACTCTTCTCTTGTATGGACAATGCCCCGCATCAGTTTGTTGTTTAGCCCCAAATTGGGGGTACCCGCAGGGGCAACCTTATCAAATGAATCACTTCCCTACCGAATGGAGTCGTGGCTTGCGAGCATTTAGGAGAAGGAAGTGCTATGCTGCACGCTGTCACAGGCAACCTGATCTTTGCAGTGATAGCAGAGGCTTCTAAGGACTGCATGGCACCCTCCCACTTGAAAAAGTTTCTGAAAGTTCACCTCGTTTCTCTCGGTTCGCTGCGGTTACTGGATGATGTCTGCCCGAGTTTGCCGAGAATGCAAGCGAGCAGTGTTTCATGCTAAATAACTTTAAACAAGACTCTGACAAGTAGAACGTGTTGTCGGGCTAGCTGGTTCGATACTTCAGACATGGTAGTTGCGCGAAACACACACACACACACACACACACGCACACCCACATCCACCCACATCCACCCACATCCACACACACACACACACACACACACACACACACACACACACACACACACACACACACACACACACACACACACACAAAAGACAGGGTACAGGACAAGCGCAAGAGGAACACATAAAGGTGGGCCCGCTGAAGAAGAAATATGACTAAGTAGAACGTGCTGTCGGGCTGTTGGTTCAATACTTCAGACATGGTAGTTGTGCGAAACACACACACACACACACAAGACAGGGTATGGGACGAGTGCAAAAAGATGGGCCCGCTGAAGAAGAAATATGACAACTGTGGGCATAAAAATAATACTTCAATCTAGTGCTTCAATCTCATACATTCACTCTTCAAGACTTCTGGATAGCTACTTCTAGGTATTTTGTGACAAGTACAGACTCGATGAAATTTTGTAAGTGGCCCATGGAACTGCGGACCAACAGCACCAAGTGCACCGTGCACTGACCAGGTTCTGCTGGCGCTCAGCTTCCAGCTGAGAGAGCCTGTTGGCCTGCTGCTGGGAGACGGCGGCTGCCTGTGCCCCCGGGTGGCCGGGGGGTGGGCCCTGGGGTGGAGGGGGACCCTGGGGCGGGGCCCCCAGGGGTCCCCCCCTGGGGCCACCCACCCCAGCCATTGTCAGCGGCTGGGCATTGGGCGGCACCTGCTGCGGTGGCGCCTGCTGCTCGGGGGGCATCAGCTGCAAGCACCAAGGTGGGGATTAACGGCAGAACGTGCACCAGGACAAAGACAATCCAATGTGGCACCATTTATGGGAAAAGTGCATCGAGTGCTTCTTCTGCCAGGAATGCTAGCTGGTTTGACTCAAGCCTAGAGCTGGCTGCCAAGTAACAAGAGGTACTTGCATGACTCATCACGAACATACTAAGGCAGGCCATCTTCTACAGTAAGTACAAGTAACATACAGCGCTGTGCAGTATTAAAGGGAACACGCATACACAAGGCTCCAGTTCCAAGCCATACGGGCAGAAGACATTCGGAAGAATGCCTTACATGTGTACGAAGCACAATGAGGCGCACTTTGCGTTAATAAGAGAAAAACTGTTTCCTGTAATGAGGGCCACGCACTGCTGCATTGTCTTCCATACGGTACAGCACTGCACAATTCTACCCAGAAAGGGCGCCTGTTTTGAAGCTGTAGTGGCGTAAAACACTGACCAAACAACCGAAATGATCAGGCAGTAGCTCTTTAGATGCAGCTCTGCGAGTTTTCCTTCAAGTGCCAAGATTTGGGAGAGCTGCACTTGTAGCCATATAGCCGTGCTCCGATGGATGCTAACTGTATCTATTCTCTTCCAAAATCCACCCTCACTGGAGGATTGCCAAAATATACAAAACATGACTAGACAGAATTGCTTGACACTCACTACCAACCATTATCCCCGCCATAAAATTTGAGTGCATGGAGGAGATATTCTAGAGGCCCGTGTGCTGTGCGATGTCAGTGCACGTTAAAAAACCCCAGGTGGTCGAAATTTCCGGAGCCCTCCACTACGGCGTCTCTCATAGCCTTAGTCGCTTTGGGACGTTAAACCCAATAAACCAACCAACCATTACCTTACAAACAAGAAGCCTTTAAGCCTGCTCTCATCACGATCGTCACCAACAGCCCACTGCTGGGCACAATCCACATCGAGTGGTCTACAACGACCTGTTCTGCCACCCCATCCACCTGATTTCAGGCCTACCTTCATTCACGAGGATGCACACAGTACGTTCAGCAACATAGCAGTGGAAAGCAATCAAACAACATCCGCAAGAGGCACAGTAACAGGTCTGATGCAACACAAACGAAAGGAATGAATGCGGGAACCGTGCTTTCTCAGCACTTCGAGCAGCACGTGACATTTGGGGGCTGCACAAAAGTGTTGGCGCCACCATGCAGTTACTGCACTTTACGAGGCTCCACACTGACTGCTTTAGTATGGCGCAGGTAAGGCCGAGATGCTACCCAGTGCCTGTATTCCTCGTGCCTACGATACAACTATAACTCAGCTGGTTGCAAGCAAGGGCGGGGTTAAAGAGACAACCAGCAGGAAAAGCTTCAGAATGACAAGAAAGCCAACGATAATCACGGCCAAGAAAATTCTGTCAAGAGTAATGCAAGTTGTCCGTACATTCTATGGATAAGTCTTTGCACACATAAGGGAACTCATAGCAGGAGGGCATTACAATCACAGCTGTGGACTTACTCCACATGCAATGGTAACGCAGGTCTCCGTCTGCTTAGCGTTAGTGCCGCAGCTGGCTCTGTGTGTTCCTGATCTTCAAATTGCAGCACTCGACAGAAACTCTTACTTGAAACCGCGTGAATTTACGTTTTGAACTCAGCTGTAAACGCAGGTATTCTATGGGGCCATGCAGGCTTTGCAAGTAGACAACTTGCTCACAGTCAAGTGCAATATGAGACAGAACACCTTGACGATGCAATGATGATGAAACGACAGTAATGAACTCAACTACTATGACTTTTTTTCAAGGAGATGGGGGAAAAATGTTGGTCTGAGTTTTTTCAGGATGAGGAGGACTGGTAAAAGAGAGACTGCTGCTAACAGCACGTCAGAAAGGGAGACGTGCCGTGAGTTCATGAGGACAGTACGATCATCAAGTGAAAAGCGGTACATCACCGGTGGCATGGCTTAGCGGTTGGCACTTTTGCTTGACAAGCTGCACCAGCACTCCACCAATTTCGAGCCTCAGTCTGCCCCTGTTTCCGAGCTGCTTCAATGTACGGATCCAAGGCACGTTTGCGTAACGGAACTGTTCCCGTGAAAGCAACTTGTGCGGACATACGCCACCAGTCACAGTGAAAAATCACGGACTGCAACTCACTGGACTAGAGCGGAAGAGTGACCAAAAAGTACGATGATAGGAGCTTCTAGCACAGCCTCTCAATGCTGACAGTATTAGTGTACTATTAGTGATTGTTTGCGCCTCTTATGGCACGGAATCACTTGTGTGACTGCAAGGTGCTACGCTGCAGCAGTTGGCAATAGGCCAGGGAGACCCTGCCCTTCTGTCCTTTCTTCAACCGCTGCAGCTGGCTTATCTGAGGAGCCTTGGCTACTACCGCATGCTTGAATGCTCAGCGCCATTACCCAATGTGTTGACAGCCCCACCACAATGACGGACAGCTGTCGCTATTAATGCTGAGATGTCATTCAAAAATGGAGCACTTTGTTACTTTGCATGCTGCGACATGGCTCAAAACTGCAGTTCAACCGCTGTTTCAGGGGAAAAAATTAGGAACATCCCTTTTTGTACTGATGTCCGAATGATCAATTTCTTTCCGAAACAAAGCAGCTACATTGTTTATAGGATTAACAATGAACAACAATGAAAATGGAATTGTTACGCAGTTGAAGCACCAGCTCAAGCTTTCCTTATAGTAACAAAAAAAAGTTCACAATTTGAGCAACAAATAATAAAAAAGAAACAGTGAATCTACAGTTAATTTATGTACCAGTTACTGTCTTTCTCTGCGGTTTTTTTTCCCTCCTTCCTTATTTCACAGAGGTACGCAATGCACAGAAATTGGTACCGCCACACATCTGCAGTTGGAATGATACGGGACACACAGACATGACTGCTGCATAAAGAGGCTCAAACCTTAGGACCGTGAGACCGAACAACCTCCTGTGGGTGATGGCTGTTCGCTGCGGGTAGGTTGCGGGGGGCAAGGCCTTTTGAGAACTCAGCTCGGAGTATTCCTTGCACTGGTCTGGCAGGCTCGGGCTATGGGGAGGAAAGTGAGAACGCTTGCTCTGCGCGACTGCTGGAGGGGGAGGGAGGGGGGGGGGGGGAGGAAGAGGCGCGGGGGAGGAAGCAAGAAGCAGCACCGCTGCTCCCCTAACCCCGCAGGGTTGGGGAGGCACCCCACCCTAATCCTAACCCAGCAACCTGCAGTCAGTCTCTCTGGTCCTTCCGCTACACTGCGAGCACAAACACATGTAACTGTAAGGCCTCAAAAGACTGGTCTGATCCCGAGGGATGTACGCATATAGCAGAGATGAGAACGAGGACCTCCAGCTCACGTCTTTGATGAATACGCAAACAAGAGTAGAGCACCGTTACCGCACACTGTGCTCAGTGTTGTCACCAATGTGGCACCAACATCCGTGCGCAAGTTAAGTCACTCAATTCATATTCACACCATCAAAGCTTGTTCTCGCATGCAAAGAGAGCATGCTTCAAACACCAGGATCCTCAGATGGCACTGGCAATGCGGGGTGATATGAGAGGCACAGAAATTGAGGTTGGTCTCAAGCGGTTTATACTCCTAAGGATGCTCCCTTGGAAGGGCCAGCAACAGTGCTCAAACCTGTAGGTGACATTTACTTTCAGGGCCCAAAAAGACGTGTAAAAAGAAAGCTAAAGAGGAGAGATAGGTGTGCAAGTCACTGCAGCTGGCTTTCTTCCCCAAGCCCTGCTGCTAACACATGCCGGGGTCGAGGGACCAGAGATGAGGGAAATATGCGAGAGAAGGAGACTGGTGGCAAGCCTCAACACAGACAGGCATGGAATGAGAGGAGGATCAGGAGACAGGAGAGGCATGGCTGCACACAATGAGAGCTCGAAGGTGCACGGACAACCACAGATTAACGAAAGCACAGCCTCACACACTGAAAGCCTCTTCTGTTTCTTTTTCCAATGCCATCAATACCCACTCCCTACTGCAACAGCTCCACTTGACGCGTGTTGTCAGCAATTCTCTTTTACTGTTGTATTTCCTGCTGTACCTCACTGGCTGAAGCAATGCTATGCCATCGCTATTGCTGGGTGCAAGTTCACTTCAGCCACTGATGTGATGAAAGGCGAGAAATGTACAAATGCAATGGAATCTATTTTCGAGCCATTATATATTCATTATTCCGGTCCAGCTATCATCTGTGAGGAGACCAGCACTTGAGAAGGGTCCAGCCATCATAACCCTTTCAGGCGCTTCGTACACAATCGTGTAAGTGGCAAACTTACAGCTTTTTCTGAGAAACTGGAGCACTTAACAGTGATTTCATTGTTTCAGTCAAATTGAGCACCCTTGTTGTTGCAAATAACTGGCTTTTTTGTACTATGTAGCGAATGCAGTAAATAATATTTCACCTAAGAGTGAGCTAGGTAGCACTTTGTCTGCCGTTTTTGTGCAGTCAGATTTTTCCGCGAGTGAAAACATCGATTGTCGTTGCTCAATTTCAAGCGTAGTGCGAATCTTTGAAACACAAAGCGATTGCACGACCCCTAGGGTGCTTACCTGACACACGAGAACATCTCGATGGTACTATTTCTAACAAGTCTGACACTTTGTGCGGAATTCTCCACATTGTTGTAAAAACTTACCTGCTGGTCTTTCACGTTCGAAAACTAACAAACTCCCTTTCTGGAGGCCTGAATATATACTACTTAGGTGAAAAAATGATTGATTTCAGTCAAAACAAAAAATGGCGCCTGAAAGGGTTAATGAGTGGGTAACCCGAGGACTGCAAGGCAATATACTAACGGGACAATACAATCGCGAGTATAGTCTCCATAAACCCTATCCGATTCCTTCCGTAGGCACTCTGCCTGTTGAAATAAGCATCCCCACGCCCCTCCGACGGCTGACTGCTTTGAGTGAGCTCAGTTTGTCTATGCCCAGTCATTGACAAAATGTTCTGTAACAAATGCCGCTCATCTGAGCTGAACTGTTTGCTTTGTGCACATATAGACAAGCTTGGCCACAGCTTGTGCCACTCATCACAAAATTTAGCAGTAAAGGAAATTTTCATGCCGAGACAGCCACTGACATCGTTTTAGGATGGCAACCCGAGTGTTAAAAATGGCAATGCATGTGTAGAGATGGCAGGTGAATGAGGCAAAAAAAAAAAAAAGACTACTCCCACTCACTATATTGATGTCATTGCGATAGATCTCTCCAAAGCATTCGACAGAGGAGTGTGTCATGGCAAACTTTTACACAAATTGCATGAGATGGGTATCCATGTACAAATTATTAATTGGATTCAGGCTTACTTAATTAACAGAGAACAATTTGTACTAATAGGAGAACGCTCATCGACTTCATCAATATCCTCTGGGGTTCCGCAAGGGTAGGTTCTCGGTCCTATATTATTTTTAGTATATATCAATGATATTGTGAATGACATACACCCTCTCGTCAAAAAGCGCTTGTTTGCTGATGACATTGTGTTATTTTGTTGCATAAAATGCCAGCAAGACCAGGTGCGCTTGAATGACTCCTTGAATGTTGTGTATGATTGGTGTGTGAAGTGGGACATGAACATTAATTATGATAAGTCAACTTCTACGATTGTGTCGAACAAGAAGACTCCATTAGTGTTCCCGTACATAATTAATAACAGAGAACTAAAGTGTTATCACGATTAGTCATGACTTACTTAAAATGGAGTCATCATGTGCAAAACATTTGTGGAGCAGCTCAACGAAAACTCGGATTCCTAAGGCGGAAGCTAATAGATGCACCATCGGATGTCAAACTGCAAGCATATAAATCAACAGTAAGACCAACTCTGGAATACACAAGCATGGGATCCGAATCAGCAATATCTTGTAGAAAAGATTGAACGTGTTCAAAGATTGGCAGTAAGGTTTATATTTTCGTCTTACCAAAGAACACAGTCCGTATCAGAACTTATTTTACGAGCACAGTTACCAACATTGGCTATTCGCAGAAAAATTGCTAGGCTAAAGTTTCTGTATCAGCTTTATCACAATACGTTCAATCTGGATTCCAGCTTGTACTTGCGACCACCCGGAAGACTGTCATCGCATACTAACCATCCCCTCATAGTTATGTCATACATGCCGAGAGTTTTCGTTTCTGCCTAAAACAATTATACAATGGAATAACCTTGACCGACACGTATTCAACAAAACTTGTTCACTTGAAACTTTTGTAAAGGAGCTCGAATTGTGTTTTACTGATTGACTATACTATTCCCACCCTGTAACAGCCCGCAAGGGCTAACAGTATTCAGAAATAAATAAATAAATAAATAAATAATGACAATAATTTGTATACAGAATTGTACACCTGTTAAGTGAATATGAGGGCAGGAGTCGTTCATGCGCTTTGCAGTTTCCCTGACACGGCAAGATGTGAAGGCTCTGTGTATAACACTGTCGGTGCATGTTACCTGAGCAAAACTGGCAAACTGTGAGACTGCTTAAATCTGGCTGTGGCTGCAACTGATTGACTGCATCGACTATAAGCGAGCATTCAGAGCTTTGGTACAATTAACTCAAGAAAGCCCTCTGGGTGATTCCACTCTTCGATATCCTCCAAGCACTCCTTAGGCCACTACAGCAGTTGACACAATGCTTATCAATTGTTTCAGGTTTATAAACTAGCTTAAGTACAACGTCTACTGTAACAACCAAATATTCCATTAACTAACAGCAAATAACTGCCACTGCACGCAGCTAACTAGAAAACGCTTCAGTGTGGAATCTTTACTCTGACTGAGAGTAAAATATTTTTTAAGCCGTGAACATTACCTTTGATTTACTGAAGTAGCCACTGTTGTCAATAAAAAACAGAGTAAGCATTGTTATTCCCTGTGCATTGCTAGTTTACGGATGGGCAGCATTAAGTCTGCAGAGGAGTCAGAGGTGCAAGTTGATGAGCCTTTAATTAAAAAATCATCAGAGATAGAGCACCACGACCAGGGACTAAGTCTGTGAAGGGATTGCAGAAGACTCTGATCTTTTGGCACAGCAACTATCCGCTCCAATGTGGGTCCCTCAGTGCAGTGATGAGAGGTTCACTGTCGGAACCACTGTGTTCCTTTCATTTTTTACAGCGACAGCTGTTAAAGGCCTGTTCTCTGGGTTTGGCATTGTCGTAGTCGGCGTAACCGGAGGGCAACTGCCATGGGAACCACCTTGGTGGAAGGAGAGTAATGGGGAGAGCGCAGGAATGCTCAACCAGATTGAGGTGGCCATGCAAATCATGATGGATGGGAAGAGTATGGCGAGAATGGATGAATGTGACACGCTCCATCTGCTGCAGGCTGCTGGAAAATGCGCTGCGTGCCTGAAGAGGAATGCTTATTGAAGAACGAGTATGTGTAGAAGAAGACTAAAAGAAGTGCTCAATAACTCTACATATATGCATGTCGCTCTCAAATTATTTACCTCAGTGCAGTGCAATCCACTTATAATGATATCGAGAAAACCGCAAAATACGATAGTTATAACCAATTATCGTTGTATCTGGACCGGCAAAACAAAAAAAGCAAAAAGAACACGTCCACGTATTCCTCCATGCATGCAGCCACTGCCGCCAGCGCTCCTATCAAGCAAGCTCCGCCCTCCAGCTATTGTGGCGACGATAGTGCTCGGTTCCCAAGGCCGTAGGCAATGTTCCTCCATGGTTTTAGCCACGCTGGTCTGTTTGCGGAGTTTTTATGTCATTCGCTTCAAAGTATTTTATTTTTTATAAAACTTGGAGAGAAATTTCGGTCGTAAACACTTTCCGGGCAGCTAGAATCCTATCGTTGTATCCGTTATTTCACCAGTATCGTTATATACGGTTTGTTTTTATACAGGGCCAAGAGGAGAATTGATAAATCTAAACAATTTGATCGTTATAAGCCATATATTGTTATATATCATTATAAGTGGATTACACTGTACATGGTGAAATACAAAAATACTTTGCCAGCTGTTGCTGAATCTCGAATTACAAAGCAGCAACCGTCCAATGGAAAAAAAAAAAATGAAAGAAATGTGGCCACAAAATACTGATGCTGTGGACGGAGATGCCAACATGCAGGGCTCCCAGACTGGTCACAAACACTGTCTTGAAAGACAAACATCCGACAATCAGCCAGTGTCAGAATGGAAATTTGGCCACGATTTTGCACACATCCCCGTGATGCTTAAGCAAAATGCACAGTATACTAACTCGCAAGCGCTCGAGAACCAGAACTCCCACACTAGCTGTGACCACTTGTTCATGCCATCCCGAAAGCTGACTTGGAAGAGCAATGCCTGGACTTCAAAAGGCAATTACTATGCGCAATGTGCTGGGACAACAATTAGGTGAAGAGCACAGTAAACAAAGGTAAACTGGAAAGCCATTCTAGCAGTGGCATTCAGAAAAAGCATCAAATTCAAACTGCTTTTTCCAGCTTCCTGGCATGTATTATACACCTTAAAGGGAAGCTGAAACGGTTTTTTGAGAATTCGAGGTTATTCAAGAACTCGAATCTATCAAGCTTCTAGATAAACCATGCAAAGTATTTTTGCACTAGCATTTAAAATGGCGACATAATCGTCGATTAAAACCACGACGATTTTTAGGTTTCTCCTCACTACTTCGGAGGAGTGCGAGGAAACTCGGCAGTGACGTCATTGTTGCCGAAACTTCAGGTGTCCGATGCTTACGCCTGCATGCTGCTGTGCGTCGTCAGATGGCACCAAACAATGCATCGTGAGCTTCACCTTCGATGGCGTCGGTTTTCTTCCATTGAATAACCGTTTCTTCGCTGGAAACGTAGGGCCGTCATACGTGGCGTCATTATCGGGGCCTCTGCCCGTCGCTGTGCACTTCAGAGAGGCCTGAACGCCGACGACGACTTTATTCGGCGATTACGCCAGCATTTCAAATGCTAGAGCAAAACGATTTTGCAGGCTTTACCTGCATATTTCGCACATTCGGCAAACTTAAACTCATCGAATTCTAAAACCGCTTCAGTTACTCTCCGCATGCTCTAAAAATTGCAGTGCCTCCAGCCTAGCAACTCTGCTGACAAAGACGAAAGCGCCAGACAAATGCACGACGAATGAAGTGTGGACCACAGGGCAAAAACTAAACTGAAAGCAGTTCACAAATGTCCTGCTGGGTGGGCCTCATGAATGTGCATAGCTTTTTGTTTTCAAAACAAAACAGAGAAGAGGGAAGCAACAGGGGGTGTCCATTAAAGCATCTACACAACTTAGCAAAGCTAGATGTGTGTTCACCACTAGGCTAAGACAGACTCAACAGCTGTGCTAACCAAAAAAAAAAAGACGAAAAAAAAAGCACTTAAAGGAAAAACACCTTGATAACATAGAAATCCAGAAAACAAAAACAGCGTCCACTAAACCATCACTTATCAATTAAAGCAACAGATGTTCAAGAAAGACGTGGCTACAAGACGGGCACCATCAGAGCAGAGATTGCGGGAGAAAATTTCCGCAATTTGATCCCGGCTGCAGCTACACTACGTCATTATTTTGTAATGATGTAACCTGATGTTCTTTCTCTTAGCTGAAAATTTCTCTCCAATTTTCCTCAGTTTGTTTTAACAAATTTCTCGTTTAAAGCGTTAATAAAGTGTGTAAGATTTTCTGTCATTTATTGAGTTGATTGTATGCATATTTCCTTGCAGTTAGTGTTACTTGCCGAATTGATATTTTTGGTGTCCTCTTAATATAACTATATGTTCACTGCATTTACTTGAATCCATGATACTCTTTTGTTTCATTGTTGTATCAACTATTTGCTTCTCTATGTATATGAATATTCTTTTAATGTGTGCTGTTATGCCTTGTAACGGCTGGCTGGGGCCTCGTCAAGCTGTTTACGCACAGCTTTTAGCCCAGTCAGCCGACCAGAACCTTCTGGGAAATAAATTGAAATTGAAATTGAAAAATGCTAGAGGCTCGTGTACCGTACCATGTCAGTGCACATTAAAGAACCACAGGTGGTCGAAATTATCCGGAGCTCTCAACTACAGCGTTCCTCACAGCCTGAATCGTTTCGACACGTTAAACCGTATAAACCCAAATTCACCGCAGGTATCGCAAAGCCCTTTGTCGCAACGAGTGGCTCTATCAATGAGGTGCTAACCGGACAGATGCAAACATTAGTAGCAAAGCCACAATACCGACATCCCAGAACCAAACCGCGGATGTACGCCGAAAGTCCAATGAGCTTTACCGCACAGGTGTGCATAACACAAACTGACAAGAGATGAGAAGAAGAAGACAAGAGGAAAGCAGGCAGGGAGCAAAAAAGATGGCTGCAGTGGGCCCTGGGTAAGCAATTGCTAAGGGGGAGCTTATGAGAGGCCGAGGGATATAAAGCATGGCTGGCACAAACAAGCAACCAAACAAACAAACAAAAAAGGTGTGTACCGTCTTCGCCAAAATGTTGTTGCCGGGCCACATGGCAGCAGGGTACTGCTGCCCTGGTGCTGCCTAAAATAAGAGAAGAGAAAGCAAACGAAGGAAAAAAAAGAGAACGAGAACAAAACATATGGCACAGAACTCAACACAAAAGCAAAGAAGCAAGAATGCAAGCAAACAGATATAAAAGAAAACACCACTGAATGGCATAATCTGGCTGACCACAAAGCTGAGAAAACAAAACAACAAAACAATGCATTAAAAAGAAAAATGCCTTTTGAGGAAGATTTGTCAAAATTCTTTTCATCAGCATGAATACTGTCGCTCGTGAGAGAAGACCGTGAATTTGCGCAGCCACCTGTCTGATGATACCTTCAAGCCACATGCAAGCACACGCACATGAACAACTTTCACAACATCATCAACTGAACTAATGCAAAGCTGTTCTTCCTCGGTGTGTTCACATGGTTATAAGTGCCAGGTTATACGACGTTATTAGAGGCCACAGCTGTTTAACGTAACTGCAGTTCAACTCTGGCATTGGAATCTCCAACTTATCAATAAAGAGGGTGAAAAAAAGAAATGTATATTGTGAACCCAGTGAAGACTAGACAACAGTGTTTTTTTTTTTTTTTTTTCAGAAACCCTTTTCTCTTTCTCTAGTAAACGCTGCAACTTTGCATGAAATCTCCAAGCAGCGCACGCCACCACAAACTTGCAGCCTCTGCCGGAAAAAAGCACTGCAAAACCAAGCCTGACATAGCTGTCACAGCCAACGATGACAAAGCGGCAGCAAGTGAAATATATCGGTCAGATGAGCACTCTCACAAACCCAAAAGTGAGCACTTTGTTCATGCACTCACAGAGGTGCTCACTTCATTCAAAGAAGAATAGGTGCGACACAAAGCGTGCAGCACATCTTTTAAGGAATTTGAAAGCTACACTGGGTCAAACTGAAAACTATGCAATAGCGTGATGGGAACCTCTACTGCAAACTCACCAGAGGTAAAATTCACACAACGCTGTTTCCACGCACAATTCCTTGGGCAAATAATGACAAGGCAACAATGGCAAGGCATGACAGGCCATGTCGTGGCCCGACACAGACCACATTAACATGAAAACTTTCACGGACAAGCATTCCAAGATATCCCAACACAAAAACAGTTCTGTGAATTACACTCCTGGTGAGTTTCAATCCCATTCTGACTTCCAGGACACTGCATGTTTAAGTGAGACTCAGGAATTCATTTCAGCAAATGAGCTGCTTTAAGCTAATTAAAGCTGTTCATGAGTGGCTATCCTCAGCACTGGAACAGCATCTGCTGTTGTTACATGCAACACAGTTTCAGATAGAATGATCCAGTAGAGTCCATGAAATCCGACGAGCCTCACTGTGCCTACTACAACGTCTGGACACAGATACATTGATAAAACCTGGAACCCCACCCTCAAAAACTTATTTATGGGTGTTGCATACCGCTCTGAAATAAAAATGAAATTTCAATCAATGTAAAGCATAGTGGCCAAGTAGGATAGCTGGCTCAGGACGGACGGAAGGAAAAATACAGCAGGTATTGGGCAGCCACAGCAAGAACGTACAGAAATTTACGTCCACAGTTGTGGAACAAGTACAAACATGGCCAGATGACAAAGGCTATGCAGTCATTAAATTTTTGCACAATGCTGCCAAAGGATGAATTTCTACAATAACAACACGCTTTGGTGAGAATGACAGGGAAGCAATATGATGGCAAGAGGCCATCCAGTGCTGGTATAGAGGGTGCGTCTGAAAGGTGCAATAGGAGAAAAAACTGAGCAGCGAGAGAAGAAAGCATAATCTCAAGTTGATGTGTAACACATGAAGATGATGTAGCAAATTCTACTACAACTTTTTCTGGCAAGCAGTTGTGCTTTCAGCCCATAACGTCTACGAAGCAGCCCTTCCATTCCCTGACTCGAGAGCACAGTCTACGTGCACTGAAGGCGTGTGTGTGTGCATAGTTAATTGCATACTCACTTGCTCATGCAAGCACACACAGTACTGCGGTGTCTGTTGAGGAAAGAAGACATCCTGCTCAAAACAAGATGCTTAACACCGCAACAGTCACACAAGCACCTGAAGGACCCAGCAAAGCTCCCCCCCTGGGGCTGATGGAAGCTAGGCAGCTTCTAGGCAGAGCTTGATGCTCCCCCGAGTCCTTAGGTTAAACAAGAATTCCACACTTGGGCCAGCGCCAAAGCCTTAAGATTTCCAAGCACCATTCACCAAATGAACGCTGCTTGCATGAGTGAAGCAACCCCTCCACAGCAAAATGAAAACCTCCCCAGTCTCTCTTTTCTTTTCATTAGTGAAGGCAGAGTGATGGTTTCACAAAATCCGATGAATTACACGCTAACAGATGTACACAGGGTCCAAAGTTCATTAAGGTGCACTGAAGAGGAATCTGAACTCGTCTTTTTGCCACAGGAACTCGATCTACACGTTCCCAGCATTCTTAGAAACTTCCGATTTATTGCCCTGTGCGGCCAATTTTCCTAATTAAATCGGATTAACGTCCGGCTCCCACCTTTTGTTTTTTAATTCCCTGCATACGGTGGGAGGAGTCAACCAATGATGGAGTGCCTTTCAGGCAGTCACGTGGCGACTTTGCTTTCGCTTTTGTTTTGTTTCTTTTAGGTTTCCGTGAATGAATTGGTCTAGTCAGAGACTACATTGCTGCAAATTAGGCCCACGGAAATAAAAATACGCGTGGACTCTTTGCTTTCGCCAATCACTACGTACCACTCCACCGATGGCACAGCGGCAAGCCGCCACGAGACTGGGGTGAAAGGTTGGTCGACTCCTCCCAATGTTTGCGGGGAATTCAAAAAAAAAAAAAAAGCAGGAGCCCGACGTTAATTCAATTTAAATTAGGGAAATCAGCCGCAAAGTGCAATAATTCGAAGTTTCCAAGAACGCTCGCAACGTGTAGATCAAGTTCCAGCGGTAAAAATACGAGTTCAGATTCCTCTTCAGTGCGCCTTTAATGATCCCATTGGTTGGTAGCTGCCAAAGGTGCAGTATCTGCAGCTGCCAAGAGATGGCGGCTCCAGGCACACCTGTGAGCCACTGAATGCTGCTGCTAAAGAAATACCTTCCCAGTGACTGCAGCTGTGACTGCACATGCGACAGGTCAGATTACCATCCCTTTCCCCGACTCACTTTGATGTCATAGGTCCCCCCATAAAAGCCCCTGTATTCTCAACGAGGCTATCTCCTTTTTCGCCTGCAACTTTTCCTCCCCTTCAGAACTCATCAGAATGACATTGACGACATGTTCTCCTGCCTATGCGCCAACTATGCAGGCATGCGCTATGTGTCACCTTGTGGCCCTACAGTCATCATCATCAGCAGCAGCCTGACTACACCCACTGCAGGGCAAAGGCCTCTCCCATGTCTCTCCAATTAACCCTACAGTGTATGCTTACAAAGACCTGGGGGAGCTGTACAAGTTACACAGGTAAGCTCTGCAATGCACACGCAAAATCAGGTTGTCGTGCGAGCTCTAGAATGCATTTCTGCATTCAAATACGGCACCACCTGCAAACCTGGGCGACAAACACAAAACTGGAACAGCCAATGCAAAGAGACTCAACGGCACGATGCACACACTGCAAGGGAAACAGACAGGCACGCTTTTCTGAGCGCTTGTCCTTTACACTTCTTGGCATAGGCTTAAAAGCAGAAAAATTGAGCCAAGCTAGCAAAAGGTTTTTTTCTTCTTCAACATTGCTGACTGCAGCTGAGGATACTGGATGTACTGCATCAATGCATGCATGCATGTGCATGCGTGGAAGCGCACAAACATACGTGCATAGAAACAAACATGCAGACATACACATAGAAAAAAAAAAACACGCACACACATAAGGTGTCTCTGAACCTACGTGGAGTACAGCTTTATAAACATCTCAAAATCTGCATGAATGAAACCAATATGGTATAACTGCCAGCCGTTTCATGAAGCCAGAAGTGGGTTTAGTATTACGTCATAACTAAACTCCAAAACACCGCGCTGTTTACAGTCACTAACAAATCTTAATTTGTTACAAACTTCCCCTGTTACAAACTTCCCCGCAAGAAGAAAGTGTAAACTTTTGCACAGCCTGCTGGGCAGAGCAACATTCCAAAAAGAAGGGAACTGCTGCAGTGATCATGTGTTCAAAGCGGAAGAAGTGGTGTGCACATTCTGTGGAATGAAAGCGGAACAGAGCGGTGAAAAAAAAAAAAAAACTACCATGTTTCACGAACAGCCGGCTGTGGCTAAAAATGGATAATGTGCCACTGACACAGCTTGCTAATGAGGAGGAACCATTCAGTGATGCTGGGCAGAGCTGCAATGCAGACCGTAAGAAACCGCAAAGAAGGTCTGCGCCCCCAACCAAATCCCCATGGGAAGAGAAATGATGGTCCCTTACCTGTGCCATGCCCATGGTGGTGTTGGGAACGGGCGCAGCCATGTTCATGCCACCCGCTGTCGCCATGTTGCCGCCAGACATTATCTGCTGCTGCACAGAAGAGAAGGCGAGACACTCCATCACCGAACAGCCACCATGTGAGAAAGAAGGCTCGACTGAGCACCTCCGCAGCACTTGGTTGGGAAAGAAACAATTCCAACTCGCTTGCGTGGCCCCTGAACACAAAGTCCAGTCACAATCTCTACACTCGAGTAACCCTCAAAAAATATCAACAAGATTGGTTCTTTTGTTCGTCTTTCTTTGCTTTTCTTGAATTTCTTCCTGATTTATTCATCTCCACCGATGCACAGCATTACTGTTTTCTCTTTAACTGCACAGGATGAGTTATTAAGGATGTGCTTTTAGGATGCGACAAGCTTCTTTCCAAAGGATTACAACCACACACGCAGGATTCCGTCAAGTTCAGGGTTGATAAGAATGGTAGGCAAGTTATTCGGAAGTTTTTAGCGACACAAGTGCGGCCGACTCCTGGGGGCATTCCGACTAGAAACTTGCAATGGGTGCACGTTGATCACTGCCACCCAATCTTTATTTCACTCGTGGGCACAGGTTCGCTTTACAGACATGCACTTTTTAATATGTTTGCCTGCCTGGCTGTCACCCCGGCTATCTCAAAATATTCAGGAACTGCCTCAGAAAATCAAATAACGAATCAATACCTCGTAATCTAATTTGTTATTTGGAAAGCCAGAACATTTGTGCACACCCGGGCAATAGTGCAAGCAGAGTGTGCAAGCATTTTTTCTGCCACATTTTGCTCTGGGAATACGAACAGACCCCCCCTCTGTAGCCCCATCAAGCAAGTAGGGCATAGCCATCTAGTCTTCACTAAGCCGACACCACTATATATATATATAGCCGCCGCGGTGGCTCAGTGGCTATGGTGCTCGGCTGCTGTCCCGAAAGACGCGGGTTCTATCCCGGCCGCGGCGGTTGAATTTCTTTGGAGGAGAAATTCGAGGCCCGTGTACTGTGCGATGTCAGTGCACGTTAAAGAACCCCAGGTGGTCGAAATTTCCGGAGCCCTCCACTACGGCGTCCCTCATAGCCTTAGTCGCTTTGGGACATTAAACCCCATAAACCAAACCAAACCATATATATATATAGTGGTGTCGGCTATATATAGTATACACAGCCTGGGTGCAGGTGCCTACTCAGGAATTATCTTTTGCAAGTTGTCAGCTTCAGTACACTAGGCTCACTCAACTTGCCTAAATGACGACACTAAGCTAAATACATTTCCTGTTTCTACAAACAGCCCTGCAGTTTCCCGCAAGGCTCAAGTGCTCAAAGTGAAAAACAAACAAGCAGACCGAACAGAGAAGGCACACTCTTTTTCACTTAAGAAAAAAAAAAAACCCGTCGAAAGCAGCAAATGCACTAGCCCTCGATTAGTCAAAATTATGATTCGGTTTTTGTTCCACGTGACCAGAAAATACATTACACATAAACATAAAAAGAAACACACGCCTACTCCCAGTTTTGCACTGCCTGCTGGCACTGCGGGCAATTAAATAAACAAAAAATAAACGTATCCAACATTCGTGTTCAAGCTCGAACAGAGTCGTGCAGCTCACAAAGCCAGTTGCAATGTTCACGTAGCATTAGAGGTAACCAGAGTGTATGGTGCTCCCTCAGCCTTTTACATGAAAAAAAAACTGCAGCAGCGAGGTGTAAAAAATGCCTGCAATGTTGCCAGTACTCGCATGCAAGCCATCAGTGCCCATGTGGAGACGGGCAAAGGAAACGTGAGGAAGAGGCCCCACATACACAGGCCCTTGCACTGTCGGAAGGGTCTCTTCAGTCACTTCATCACAAATTCGCCTTTTTCACACACACGATTCCGCACATGTGCACCTTTCCTCCTCCGCCTTCTCCCGAGCTCCACTGGTTGAAAACAAACCACCTGCTTGCAGCATGCCTGCCACTCTATATGCACAGCGGGTGCAGCTTTTGTGTGCGTGTAGCAGACAAACTGTCGCATTCCGCCCAGAGGGCGCCACATCTCGTTAAAAAGAAAAAGGCGGATTCTTCATCAAAGGGAAAGGCGGGTGGGGACAGAAGGCTGCAAATCCACCTGGGGTCCCAGTCCCACAATCCATCATGCAACGCACTGTCAGAGGACACAGATGTCAGAAGCATCACCCGAGTTGTGCACCACAGGCTGTCCGAGAAAAGCTGGGAAACTGAACACAAGGGACAACAAAAAAAAAAAAAGGCTTCGACAGGACAAAGCGGTAGTCCTTGAGCGACATCCTTCCTTGTCCTTTGTGTTTTCACGATGGCAACAATGCCGCAGCTCTTCGAAAAGCTCCAACTAGCACAACTTTTGCCTTTAACTATTTAACTATGCTTGATAACAGCCACGCATTGTGCCTCATAACAGGTAACGCAGAAAGTGTCCACCAGAGTGCCGTCGCAATGAGTCAAGTTTGTGCCACGGCCTCTGCAAGAGCAAGACAAGATTCGGAACGAGAAAAAAAGAAAGCAAGAGAGAGAGAGAGAAAAAAAAAAGGCATGCTTCAGCACGCACAAACCGCGTGGAGCACCCAGTGCATGTCCTGGCAAGAGACTCCCCCAACGACAAAATAAAACAAGCAGCGTTCTCTACCTCTGGCATGAATGTGTTTCCAGCAGTGTAACTTGGACTGAGCGTTGAAAATGGTTGGTTCTGCGGAGAGATCAGTAGGCACTGTGAGGAGCCCTGCGCTCGTCGATTTATTTACTACATAACCCTGCACAATGTACGTATGCAGGTAAGGCCAAAAAATAAAAATAGCCGAACAAGTGCACAAGAGAAAGAGGACAGTATAAGTGGTGAAAACCTTCCGCTTTCTGGTGCACACTTTCAAACAAGAAAGGAGAACAAATATTAGATTGCAGTGCAGAAGCTGCTACGTGCTCACGTGTTTTTGCCTTCCAAAAGAGGTGCCACAGTATAAATAGTCAGTAAATTACAAAGGTTTAGAGCAAAGTTAAGCCCATGAGACTACCGAATGACCTGACCCCTCTCAGCAAAATAATTTCACAAAAGAAATGCTGAAATAAGGGCACAATAAAGTGCTTTAAAGAAAAGCTAGTAGCAATCATAATTTGAAATGTTTTCTCTTGCCAACTGAACAAGAAAAGTGGGTATCATACAGGAGAGGCAGTCCTGAAAGACGAAAATGGCAATTTTCACAACACACTGTTGGCAACCCTGTACGGATTGCTTTCAAAGTCCAGACTCCCAGTTATATTTTTCTTTTTTCCAATCTGCCCCCCTATACCCCAAGCCCATTCTATGCCCTGAAAGGTCCTGCGATTAAATAAAATGAACAAACAGCTGCGAAGCAATCTCTCTTTCCCTCTTGAAAACAAGAGAGTGTTAAAATCTGCAAAACACACACAAAAAAAGCTCGTTTGCTACAGCTTTTTGAAAAATTGTGATTTTAAATTTCATAAAAAACCAAATTGTGTGCATTTGCACTCCAGAGCTACTGAACAGGAAACTAGTGTTATGTCATGTTCTAAGTTCTTCAAGATGTTCAGCACAGCCCCATGAATGGGTACTACAGCTGAACCCAGATATATTGAACTCGAAGAGGTTGCGGAATAGTCCCGATATATCGGTATTCAAGACAAAAAATGGCAACAGACAAGCTTATCTGTAACCTAGAATGCAAAAATACATTGCACCCACACTAGTGATGTGCTTCTTGCCACGGTGTGCCACCCGTCAGCATGCTGGCACGGCGCCACTTGCAAGACCTAACTAGGCCTAACACGTTAGGCCTAAATTAGGCAAGTTAGGCCTAACTTGCTCCGCATCTGAGCTGCAGTGGGCGGTGTTTCGGAGCTAGCCGGTGCTGATCATGCATCCAATCCTGTCACCAATATACTATACATACCGTAATCACTCATTCAAATTAAGGCACACCTGGTCTCCGCGACACCTCTGGCTGCGAAGCGAGTGAAGCATGAAACATAAAATTACGCAATTTTTCCGTAGAATTGCTGAAAGCTCGAGACCCTGTCCACTGTCACCTTCTGTACACTCCCTTACGTGCTACCACCACCAGTATAGTGACAAAAAAAGTAGAAGAACCACCATCAATGGACTCACCACCTCGGAGAACATGTATGCCTGGAAAGTTAAAAGCAGTGTTGGCGAAAACATTTACTGGAGTGACACACTGCACTCTACTCGTGAGGCCCACGGGGACCAGTAATCAAACATATGTGCACTGTTGTTCTCAGTAGGAAAAGAATGAAAAAAAAAACATAGAAAGGTTCTTGCAACCTGGTAATCTGTGAAAACTGCTGTTTGGGTATTCCATCTACATGTCTGATGCCCCACACATTGTCCCGAGCAATAACGTTCTCAGCTGTAGTGCACTTAGCGTGAATGTGCATGCAGAAATAACAGCAGTGCATTTGTTAAATAAATTGCCCACTGCAAATGGCAACTTCTGTTGAAACTGTCGAAAAAAAATCTCGGGAATGCAGTGGGCCCAGCAACATAGCAAATGGGCCCGAAAGCAACAAAACTCTCAGCCCTCACAAAAATATTTTGCCACTTGTCCTCATATGGCACGGTTACAATGCCGCTTACTGAGTTTTAATGTATAAAGGGTTGCCAAGCAATTTCCAACTCTCTCAGATTTAAGGACACTATGAACAGTAGTATCAAATCAGAGGACGATGCCAACGACGATAGTCCAGTAAAGAACGCTGCAGAAGCTCAACTTCGATGCCGGGCAGTGTTGCGCTTCCATTTCATGAAGAAAATCTTTTTGCGGCTCTCACTGTAAGTATATGTTTCTTTGTGTCAGCAATTCAAAACTCCCTCTGCAGACACCCTAAAGTAGATACAAACAGTTTTTTTTTTTTCTTTACTGTACTCCCAACAATTCTTTGTAAAAGCATTTCTATGTAACAGCCCTCTTAGATTGTCCTGTGCTGAAAGGAACCACTGAACGCCAATTATGTTCACTATTCAGACTGGTATTTCAGATCACCAAACATGCCGATATTTGAGACGGATGGGAAAAGACAGGCAACTAAACACTTGCTCGAGTTTCTTTCACATAAAGATATGCAACCCTAGCGGTTTTGTTAGTGCTACTGCAGTACTGTGACTTGTGGCAGCAAGCAAAGCCAAGAAAAAACATGTCCAGAGCTTTTTAGCTCATTTTTTATACAGAGTGGAGGTGGCTTAGGTCAGGCGTAAATCGTAAGTGCGATCGTTTGTGCAGTAGATGTGCATAATTTTCTAGCAGCCGCAAGCCAGTCAACTTCAGTGGAAAAAATATCCACCTTAGTAAGGTAACAGCTACGCTCATCGTCCAACCAAGATAAAGAAAGCATTCTTTGTCGCCATTTAGATCACAACTTTGCGTAATGCTTTCATTAAACACTGCAGAGCCTGCATCTCTCTCATGACGATCTGAAATAATTTCCCCATGTGCCGCCCTTACTGATTTCATTTGCACCAAAGTCCCATGTGAAGGCATTGTATTCCACAATTTATTCTGTCCAGAAGAGCATCTGAAGTTTGCATTCACCCTGGCCGTCCAGTAGGAGCCACTGTTTGCAAACAAGGAGGCAGAAGAGTGAGCACAGCCAGATTACCACACTGCTGCTGCCACCTGTCCCACCAAGCAAAATATACCCAGCCCTGCAGTGGCTCCCCACAGAACTTGGTTATCGCTTTCTCTGGCAGATGGCGACACTGGTAAGAACTCAGTTATCTATTTCTCTGGCAGATGGCGACACTGGCAAAGTCTGGTAGGCTAGGTTTGCAAACAGCAGCTGTTTTTCCTTTTCACTGTCTGAAGCACGCTAATGCCAACAGCAAATACACGTGTCTAAACACAACAGATGCGTACAGGCCAGTCTGTTTCTACTCTAACCAGTAGCACCTGAGACAGTAGTACAGTTGAACCTCGATATAACGAAGTCCTACTTGCAGCCGAAAATTTCGTTACATCGTGAATTTCGTTACGTCGAGGTTCCCTTGTTTCAGCAGTCAAAATAAAGTATAACTGGTTCAGGAACACTGCTTGTTGATGGGAACTTGTAAATCACTTATTGAGGAAATACGCAAGAAAATCGAGTAATAGTATCGCTAACAAGGGCACCGGATGTTTTTTTCTACATCAGGAGCATAATGAGTGATAGCAAACACCGCGACGGCATCATTTTTCTCCGTGTGCGCATAGCAAAAGAACGAGCGCAGCGCCTAGTACTGAAAGCCGCCACAAGATGTCGCTACTGGTATCATCATCATCAGCAGGTCCCAACATTTGCAGCCGGGGACGCATCAGAGAAAAATAAAGAAAAATGTTCGCATCGTTCACGCCGGCGCGGTGGGATTGTGCTCGCGGCGCGGTTAACTCCGACGTAGCGCGAGCGCGCGCGGCACGGCGACGTCGCGTCCGCGAAACAGCGGCGCCCGATCGCCAGCGTGTTCGGCGGCTACCGGTGCACTCTGACGGCGCCCGGCACGGAATGCAGCCGGCTGCATTTCGCGCGGGCCGCGCCGAGAGCGCGCCGAAGCCGCCCACCCAGAATGCACCGCGCGCGCCTCCCACGCCACGCCTCCCCTCTACCCCCTTCGCCACTCGCCTCCTCTGCCAGGGCACTTTTTTTTTTTTTCGCCGCTCACCCGTTTTAAAGGTACGACCACACTAGCTCCACGAGTTTGTCAACACTGAAGACTTTTTTTTGTTGTTGTCTACGAGGACATCGCACGCAAAAAAAAAAAAAAAAAAACGAACGGACGCTGCAAGAAAATTCCGGTTTGCGCTTTCACGTTCAGAGTCTACAGCTCGCCAGTGGCGTCATGGCGCGGCGCGTCTTGAAACTTCCATGCCGCGGGCTTTGTATGCGCACGACAGATGGCGCGGCGGTACGTTCTCGCAGATTCCCACACTGCCGGCAAAATTGGCGCGTAAAAGGGCAAATACAAACTGCGTTTCGTCTCGGCTAAACTTTTAGCTCTCATTCGATTGTCAAGGTAGCTCCTGGCACATGCATGCGATGCGCAAGGACTTCGTTACATCGAAAGTGCGGAGCAAAATTACTTCGTTAAATCGCGAAAAAAAATACATGGTTTTCAATGGGGAAGTGATTGGGAAATGAAAAAAATGCGTTACATCGTGAATTTCGTTACATTGAGGTTCGTTACATCGAGGTTCGACTGTACTAACCACAATCCCCTTTACCCCTACCATCACCAAGAAACGCAAAGAAAGATTTTGAAGAATTTACCTGGTAAACTGGGGCTGGTGTTACGCACATCGGTGGTGCTGTGCCCTGGTTTTCGTTTTTTTTTTTTTGTGCAAAAGTCAAAAGGCAAAAATACTTTGGGTTCAGTGTTAGTAGCACATTGTGATTAAGCAGAAATAAAAAATATAGGTTAACAAAACAAAAGAAAGAATCGCATTAGAGGAAGACAGCTGCAACAGGAAAGAAAACTATCAAGGCTAAATAACGGTTAACTTCAAGCTGATGCTTAAGAAACCACTAAAGCCCCACTTTTGGCTGGCGAAATTCTGCAGTAAACCTTCACCATAGTATAAAGGTTTCACAAAGTGCTGTGTATTTTACCCTAGCAGGTGAGGAGCCTGTGTTTATCTGTATAGGAAAAGCAAAGACTGTATATCTGTATAGAAAAAGCAAAATCTACTAAACCGAACTGCTCAATGTCCATTGCAAGCACGGTTGCATTTATAATTGTTTACACCTGTCTACAACATGCAAGGAAACAAGGGTAGGGCGATTTAATCAAGCCAAACACTCTAGACACATGTGGCACTCGGGTGGGAAATCGAGCGAGAGACAGCCCTGATTTGGCCAACTTAAGGCTGGGTGCATCTGAGCACCCTCTGTGGGGCCCACCCTGAGCTACACC
Source organism: Amblyomma mixtum (assembly GCF_055824585.1). Taxonomy (NCBI): domain Eukaryota; kingdom Metazoa; phylum Arthropoda; class Arachnida; order Ixodida; family Ixodidae; genus Amblyomma; species Amblyomma mixtum. The sequence goes on along the minus strand of NC_143012.1, from coordinate 204,080,521 downwards.
CGAGACGTAAAATGCACTTACGGGTTCCCAGTGCACCTGCAACGAGTTTAGGGTCAGGAGGGAGGGGCAGAGAGAAGAACCATTGTTGACAAGCCTCAGTGGATTCACAGAAAACGTGGCACAGCGTAGTGTAGTACTGACCTACCCGGTCTTCAAAGGAATCTACATTCCTTTGTGTAGGCCCTTACCTTGCAGAAAGGGTGTGCCCAGCCAACTACAACAGGCAGTGAAAATACTGCACGCAAAGTTATCCACAAGAGCAGTGAAAGAGAAAACTGCTATCAGCAGACATGTTCTCTAACTGGCTACGGTCAGCAGCAGAAAAAATCAGTCCGACTCCAACTAGCACATGGATTATCTGCACTTCGCTATTGCCTCCTTGTGGTTGAGGTTGTTATAAGCAGGCTACCTACCTACTGTGGAGGAACTAGCACGGCAATTAATTCCCCCTTGCCCATTATGAAACACTGTACTCGTGGACAACTTTTTGTAGCTATGGAGCAGAAACTGTAAGTACGAAGTGATAGCTTCCACAAGTGTGCTTTCACACACACGCACTCTCACAGGACAACCACACAGGTCCAGAAGCGGTCACCTTGCACTCACAGCTTCTATTATGTAGCTGCAATTCAGTTCAGAAGAAGTGCCCGTGCGGGCACTTCTTCGTCGTTACTCCACGTATAAATGCATGAAATTCTGCAGAAGTTGCCCAATATTTACATCCACCACAAGCTGCATAAACCCCTTAAAGGTTTGCGACGAAATCAGCTCGGCACAAGCGACTGCCGCTATTTCACTTATGATGAGCTCACCTCTCTCATGGGTATTTCGCTATTTTCTGTATGGCTACTGGCGAACAGAGGTCACCAATGACTGTTTTTCATTTCACAACATGTATGGCAGAAGCCATTCTTTTATGGTTTCAATCATTTTGGTACCATTATCTCTTTCTCTCTCTATCTATTTTTTTTTTTTGATGAGCCCTAAAGGGGTTAAAGAAACAGTCCCAAACGCTAACTCCATTCACAGCAGTAACACCATTATAAAACACTCCGTCTGTTTCTTCTCAGAGATGCCTGTCTATAAATTGGCAAGTGCATTGGACTCTCAAATAACACAAGCAGAATGTATTTGTGTAAATTTGAAATTATGGTGTCGTAGCTGAAATCAAGGTGAAGAATTGGACTTGAGCGGACCAGGACAAGCAATGTGGAGAACAGAAAAACACAACTGTTTTTTTTTTTAAGGTTATGTAAGTGGATTCCAATGGGAGAAAACAAAAACATGGGGGGGGGGATGGCACAGTAAGTATGGTCAGGAGAGCTGCAGGATAAACGGTCAGGGATAAATGGGATAAACGGGGAACACTAGCAAAGGTCTCCGTCATGCAGTATACGCAAGCATGATTAGGATGATGATGATAACTACAGGAAGGCTACACCTTCCATGCTGCGTGAAACAGCAATAAAAAACACTACGAAGAACTAATTACAGCACGGGTGTGTAACGCAGAGCTCTTGACAGAGTTGTTTGCATTTACACACACCAAGCCACGGTTCCTGTGGACAGCAGGCATATTTTGCTGGCCGACTTCAAGTGAATGGGTACGACTTTGAAGACTTCTGTTCAGTGAAGCCTAAGCATCAATAATGCGGCTGCCATGGTCATTCGCAGGCAAACATGTGCACAATTCGCTCGCACATTTATTTCTTCATTACGATCACCAACAGTGCCCACTGGGCATTACTGGGGGGAGGGGGGGGTTAATTGCAAACATAAAGATTGCTAAACAAAAACTTCAAACAGAAAGCGGAAGCGAAAGCATACAATCAGTTCTAAAGCAAAAAAAAAATTAATAAAAAAATTCGAACGGTCATTTTAACAAGCAGGACGAAAACACATTCAATGCCAAGTGTAAAAGACACACAGAACAAAAAAAAAAAAAGTTACTCAGTTTCTCAATGAAGTACACTGCATATAAGGTAAAACAGGTTTTAAATCATTTTCTCGGTGGAAGGTGAAAAATTAGTCGCAGATACTACCTTATCCAGGAGTATAAGTTCCAATCTGAAATTGAGCGCGGAAAGAATGAAAACTTAAATGCATTTGCGTGATTTTGATATGGCCTGATTTTTTTTGGAATTGTCCAGTCTCTTAGACTGACAATGAGGTTGTTCTAAACATGTGTTCCTAACAATTCCTGTGCTACCGTTGTTAATGTTGTTCAAAAGCCTTAACCGGAAGATTTTCTTGCGTGCGGAGAGCGTTTCCAACCTAGACTTTCCCTGACTAGAGAACCTCTAATTTTGAAGCCGCAGATGCCCGTGATGAATCTAGCAGCCCTTTTTTGAACACGCTCTAACTTACCTTCAAGGGTTTTCGTGAAAGGGTTCGAAGTTATGCACGCGTATTCTAACACCGGCCTGATATTTGAGAGGTGCGATGTTTCCTTCAGTGCTTTTGGCGCACACTTGAAATTTCTTTGAAAAAGGTGTAAAAGGCGACATGCCTTAGCGCATGTAGTTTGAATATGATTTGTCCAGTCCAATGTGACGACCAGATATTTGACTTTGTCAAGACACTGTACTAGAGCATTATGCACTAGAGAAGTATGAGCTAGAGAACTTTTTCTTTTTGTTCGTGAACTGCACATGATAGCATTTTGCTATATTCAGGTCCATTTTCCATTTAACACAACAAGCATATTTTTTTTTTCCACACCAAACTGTAACACGCTCATATCCTCTACACATGACACGGAGTGACACACAACGCAATCATCTACGTACACTCTCACGTTCGAAGCAACGCCTTCAGTTGAAGCTTTTATATAAACAAGGAACACGAGCGGCCCCAGGACGGATCCCCGAGACACAGCCGACAAAACTTTAACCCTTCGCGATGTCCCGCCATTGTAACCTTTGAGCCAGCTGTAAAGTGAATCAGGAAGACCAAGATATGCCAGTTTTTGCAGAAGTAAGTTATGCGGAACTACGTCAAACGCGTTTCGGAAACCAGTGAAAACGGCATCTATCTGCGTACCATTGCTAAAAACCATATGCAACGTCGTAGATGAATTCAACAAGCTGTGCGCTACAGGACAATCCCGAGCGAAATCCGTGCTGGGCTGGGATGAAAAAACCACCCCAACAGCGCACCTAACTGGCCCAATATTGGAAATGTATTGGCTAAGGCCAGTCCTACAGTGAACCAGAGTGATTGGCCCAATATTTGAAATGTATTGGCTAAGGCCAGTCCTACAGTGAACCAGAGTGATTGGCCCAATATTGTAAATGTATTGGCTAAGGCCAGTCCTACAGTGAACCAGAGTGATTGGCCCAATATTGGAAATGTATTGGTTAAGGCCGGTCCTACAGTGAACCAGAGTGATTGGCCCAATATTGGAAATGTATTGGCTAAGGCCAGTCCTACAGTGAACCAGAGTGATTGGCCCAATATTGGAAGTGTATTGGCTAAGGCCGGTCCTACAGTGGACCAGAGTGATACCATTGATTTCCAACAATGGGCCAATCACCTGTGCTTGTTGGGATGCATGGTCATGAGGATGCTTAAAGGTGCACTAAGAGGAATCTGAACTTGTCTTTTTGCCGCGGGAACTCGATCTACACGTTCCGAGCTTTCTTAGAAACTGCGATTTATTGCCCTGTGTGGCCGATTTCCGTAATTAAATCGAATCAACATCCGGCTCCCGCCTTTTTTTTTTTAATTCTCCCGCGTAAGGTGGGCGGAGTCGACCAACGCGTGGAGCGCCTTTCACCCAGTCCCGTGGCAGCTTGTCGCTCTGAGTAATACGTAGTAATCCGTAGTAGCAAATAGTCCACGCGTATTTTTATTTCTGCGGGCTTATTTTGCGGCTATATTATCTGCGAATGAAACTATTTATTCATGGAAACCTAAAAAACAAAATAAAGCGAAAGCAAAGCCTCCACGGAGCTGGCTGAAAGGAACTTCACGCGTTGGTCGACTCCGCCCACAGTACGCGGAGAATTCAAGAAGTAAAGGCGGGAACCGGACGTTAATTCAATTTAATTACGGAAATCCGCCACAGAGGGCAATAAGTTGCAGTTTCTAAGAATGCTAGGAACGTGTAGATCGAGTTCCCGCGGCAAAAAGACAAGTTCAGAATCCTCTTCAGTGCACCTTTAATAAGTTGAGAATAAACAATATGTTCCAAAGTTTTACAACGGACAGATGTTAAAGATACTGGTCTATAATTGATTACCGAATCACGACAGCCACCTCTGAAGATAGGAGTTACGTTTGCCATTTTCCAGTCACTATAGTAGGATACACCTTAAAGAAACAGCAGTTGCTAACACTGGGCCGCGGTCCGCGGCGTCCTGTATTACTCCGCTGGCCAATCGCAACTGTAAACGAAATCAGATTTTTAATGTTTTACTACATCAAACAATCCATGCATCAAAATTCTAGAGCTCGTAATTCTTTTTCTTGTGACAAGCTTTTTGTTTATGTAACAAGAAGCGTTAAACCAGCGGACTACTTTTTCGTCGCGGAGGAATTCTGTGCATGGAGGCTAAATGTGGGCGGAGCTTCACTGCAGACTTACATTGCATCCGACTATAGGTGCATTCAAGCTCTGCGGTGGTTGCAGAGGAGGAGGAGGAGGGGGAAGAGCCCCACTCACCAGCTTGGCCTTGTTCTGCTGCTGCTTGCGGTGGGTATCGATGACCTGCTTGACAGCGCCAAACAGGCTCTCCTGGTCGTTGGCCACCATGCCCATGTAGAGGTTCTTCTCGGCCATGTACACCACCAGCATGAGCTTGATGTCGGCCGGCGGACTGGCAAAGTGCACCAGGCCCAGACCCGCCGACCTCATGAAGTGCGACAGCTTGAGCAGCCCCTCACTGGGCTCAAACTGGAGGACCACGCACCGCGATGCGTTCTTCACCGCCAGCACCACGTTCATCAGCACGGCGCGGGGCATCAGCTGCAGGGTCAGCTTCGGGGGCCACTTGTCCGCGCAGCTGCACACGAAGCGTGCCCAATTTAACCTTTTATCTCTCATTTCTATGGAAGAGATGTGGCAAAGACATTCCTTAGAAAAGTTACGCAGGGTCTTTCGATGTGAAGCAATTTGCAGGACAGCCAAACGATAAGGAGGGCCACACAATGAAACCGTTTGCTCTGCAACAGCCCATTCTCTGCCTAACCAGAACGACGGCATCATTACCCTTCACAAGCAGCTTTTCTTCAAGTTGTGAGGACCCTGCATGTGCATTAAAGGTGCACTGAAAAGGAATCTGAACTCGTCTTTTTGCCGCGGGAACTCAATCTACACGTTCCTAGCATTCTTAGAAACATCGATTCACTGCCCTGTGTGGCCGATTTCCCTAATTAAATCGAATTAACGCCCGGCTCCCGCCTCTCTTTTTTTAATTCTGCCTCGTACGGTGGGCGGAGTCGACCAACGCGGGGAGTGCCTTTCACCCAGTCCCGTGGCGGCTTGCCACTCTGCAATCGGCGGAGTAATACGTTGTAGTCCGTAGAAGCGAATAGTCCGCGCGTATTTTTATTTCTGCGGGCTTATTTCGCGGTTATATTATCTGCAAATGAAACTATTCACAGAAACCTAAAAAACAAAATGAAGCGAAAGCAAAGCCTCCGCGGAGCTGGCTGAAAGGCACTCCCCGCGTTGGTCGACTCCGCCCACCGTACGAGGCAGAATAAAAAAAAAAGGCGGGAGCCGGGCGTTAATTCGATTTAATTAGGGAAATCGGCCACACAGGGCAATAAGTCGCAGTTTCTGAGAATGCTAGGAACGTGTAGATCGAGTTCCCGCGGCAAAAAGACGAGTTCAGAATCCTCTTCAGTGCACCTTTAAGGGGGGACACCCCTCTTAGAACTATTTTTCTTATTTCTTGGTGGATATTCATGAAACTTACCCAGTTTATGTATTTCAACACGCTGATTTCAAATATGTTTTCATTTTTGCTGTGAAACAAGTTTTTCTCAAAATATTCTGCAATCTTTGTTTGAAACATGCAGGTAATTTAATTAAGCAACAGTAAAGGCCACAGTGAAATTTAGCACACAGGCATGCTCTAGAATGTCCACTGTGTGCAATGAGATAAAATGGATGTTTTAGACCCATTTGAACAAAAGTTACAGCACATTAAACTTCACCTAGAAAAATCCAATATGGCGGCTATGACAAATAGTATTGTTTTAAAATTATACTAATTGGCAAGTGGTCTTGTTTTAGTCTTATTGCAAGCACTATGAGTTTATCTTTCCAACAAAAAAAGAATTATGAAGCTAGCCTGCCTAGAACCAGAGATATCATCCCTGCACTATTGCAAATGTGTCAAAATTGTTGTTTTGAGAAAACGAGAAAAAACGTTTCCAACTATGTTTATGTACAAGGAATAAGTTAAAATTCACAGAAATGCACCAGGGGCATAATCTGGATGCATGGCATCTCTGTGTCGCCCTTTTGCCATCTTCCTGATGCCCATAGCCGACTCTCGCTTCTTGATGGAGCTGGAGCTGCGGCGCAAGTCTTTCTCTTTTGCTCTCCTGGAAGCGGTGCTGCTGGCGTTCATATCCAGCTCGTTCAAGATTGCAGTTGTGGTGTATTCACTGCCAGTGTTGAAGCGGAGTACTGCTTCAGCAACAGCTGTTTGCACTGCAAACAGTGAAGAATGTTTCTCCTTAGAACTCAGGCTCCAAATAACAGAGTGCAAGCTCTCATTCGAGTTTTGAGTCTTGCACCGTTGGCACCTCTGAAGTAGGCTCTTCTCAGCCAGGCGTTCGTACACAGGCAGAAGAGCTTCTGCAACATCCCTTGGTAGGTTGTACTGATGCTTGGGCTGAGGTTCACCTTTTGCCTTGGCAGCATTGTGTCGGCACCAAGAGCCCTCACCAGTCGGGCAGAGGCTATGGTTTGGGCAGTCATCAGTTGAGGTGATATGGAAGTAAGTCGCCATCACTGCCCGTTGCATAGCATCTACATCACCCTCATGTGACTTCAGGGCGCGGCCGTAGTACATGCTAAGTCTGGTGATGAGCTCGGCAGTTAACCTGCCTTTTCCGCCAAGGCTTTGCTTGCCGTCTGCCTTGTGCTTTTGCACCAAGTTGCGGAGTGCAGTCCCCATTCTTTTTTGGATGTGATTGACACAGTCCTCCTTCACAACTTCAACAAAGCCATACACTTTTGCGTCTTTAATGGCATTGAATGTCCTGCTGTCTCCGTCGCATAGAACAGTTGTGTAGCGCATGTTGTGCTTGTGAAGGGACCTCTCAAAAAGAATCAGGCCAGCTTCAACCTCCATCTGCCCAGCTTTACTTTCAGTATTTTTCTGGCACTGATGGTCTACTCTCCATTCAGCATAGCCCTCACTGTCAGGCTTTGGGCCATTTTTACATCCCAAACAGAAGTTCGACAGTACAACATAGTCGAGCACGTACCCGGTAAAAAGCTCCACGACAGCCCCGACGCCTATGTGAGAAGAATGACCTCTAGTCATCCATGAGCCATCAAAGCAAACAGCAATATTGCCCTTGTGCCCAAAGCACAGGTCATCATAGAGTGCCTGCACTTTCTGTGCACACTGGCTCATGGCAGCTTCAGCCGCCCGTGAGGCTGCAGGTTTCAATGTATTTTTCAGGTGGCGTTGAAATGTTTTGTTATGCATTCCACGATGTGAAATTCCCATTCCTGCAAATATATCGTTGAACGCAGTCTGACCGTTGCCGGTCGAGAGCATCGCGCGACAAGCAAGCATGTTAATTTCGAACGGGTTGCACTTTTTCTCCCCTTCCACTCTCCTTGAGCTCCAAGTGTCCGCGATCTCGTCGCACGTATCGCACACGACGGTCAACTTCGTTGCGAGCCCATAACTGCGATCACCACGGCGCAAATGCACGGGGCCGCGACAAATATTGCACTGCACGACACTCAAAAGTGAATTCAGTGCATGGAGGTCAGCAATAACGTACGGCGCATCAGGATCCGCTACCGACGTGTGTGCCGACTCCGCAGGATCCGCTGCCGACGCCGCGGAAACAGACGCGACGAAAGGCTCCGTCTTCCGCGTTGTCGCTGGCGCCGATTCAAGCCGATGAAGTGTCGCTCGTTCGCGGGCACTAGCTGCGAACACGTCACTATCAGTGACAGTTCCAGCGTCGATGCGTACACGGTTGGTGTCGACTCGCAGTGCGCTTTCGTCGTTCTTGCCCAGGAGCGTAGCCGGCGACGGCCCCGGCGGTGCGCCGTCGTTTATGGCACCCGGGAGCGAAGGGCGCGAAGGCCGGGACGGCCCCAGCGATGCGTCGTCGTTTACGACACCCGGGAGCGAAGGCCGCGACGGCCCCGGCGATGCGTCGTCGTTTACGGCACCCGAGAACGAAGGCCGCGGCGATGCGCCGTCGTTCACGGCGCGGGAGTCGGTCGCTGGCGACGCGGCAACCACACTTTCACCTTCGCCCTGCGGGGGTTGTGGTGGTCCAGGGCCGTTCTGCCTTTTGTTTTTTCTCCGTTTCCGGGCGCCGAACTGATGCTGCGAGTGGAATTTCGTCCAACCTCCTGGCATCGTGAACGTCGCGCGGCAAAGACTCTCTCAAAATGGCGCCGCTCTCGGGAACAGACAAGCCTAACCTGAGGCCTAACCAATCACAGAGCGCTATTTTGGTCACGTGGCTTTTCTTGCCAATGAAAACGCGGCGCGCTCGTTTTCTTTGTGGTCGTTTTGTACGCGAACGAAAGCACCACCATGTTGCTTACCAGTTTTTAAAAAAAGCTGAAGGCGCCAGCTTTCAAACGAGACCAAAATAGCGTCGGAGGAGCGCGTAGGTACCGAGTGACGGGGGGCACGTTTTGACCTCAATTTAAAAGGCAATGCGTGCTCTTTCGTTAATTTAAACGGCTATTACGAAGCAAATACCGATTATTCCTTGCTAAAAATTTGATGAGAGGTGCAAAATGACCTCGTGAACTCGAATATAGCAAAATAGAAAAAACGATTTTTTCGCGAATTTTCGACCCGAAAGGGCCGTGTCCCCCCTTAAGGCGCGTGAAGGTTGCGCAAACACAGGACACAACGAAGAGACACACACAGGCGCTGTTGATCGAATATTTTTAGGGAAATCCCCCAAGGAGGAGTAGATTTGTAATAAGGGAGAAATTCCTCATTGACATCCACCCAAGTGCAGCCACACGACTACAAAGGAAAGCTATACAGCTTCTCAGAAACTTCGTAGTTAAAGAAAAATTCGTCCTGGTCCGGGATTCGAACCCGGGACGACCACTTCACCTCGCTCTACCAATTGAGTTAACCAGGTACCAACTAGGCCCAACCGAAGTTTTATTACCCAGTCCAATGTCGCCGTTAATGAACATGTACCAACTAGGCCTAACTGAAGTTTTATTGAAGTTCCTGCGATACCTGACAGAGTCAATCCTAAAACGATTTCCCTACAAGACTCTCTTTCGAGAACTGCGGCCCATTTAGAGCAAAAGGCAGTACTACGTTGGTAACAATCCAATGGATAGGCAAAAACACCTGACCTAGTGCTGTCGCTGACATGACAACAGACCTAACCAGCTTGTTCACCTGTCTACATATACTGCAGACAAAGTCACGGGATTTCATGGTGGTGACAGCCACAGTTGCTGCACTCACTACTGGGCCATTCTGACCAAAATGCTCTAGCACCATTACGAGGGAGGGGGAGAGAACGCACACTTCAGGCTCGCCATTGATGACGCTCGTGGAGACGGTGCACTGGAGAGTGTAGACATTCCGTGGGTTGCTCTGCATCTTGTCCTGGTACTCCACCTGGCCTTGCCACACTGTGCGCCGCTCTTTTATGCCGGGGGGCACGCCACCAGCCTGCGCACAGCCGACCAATGTCAAGGCACTTGTCTCCAAAGGTCTCTCTCTCTCCAAAAACACACACTCTGAACGTTGCCAGTCCACTTCACTGGCCAGTGCGACTGGCAACGTCCAGAGATCTCAACACACATGAAGCAGACATAAACAATAAAAAACGGTGGGACTAGCTCAGCACTACTTGGAATGCAGGACAAGAGTGTAATTTTTTTACTGCACGAGCTTCTTCCCAAAGCAGGCACCGTATAATAAGGTGGGCTAAACGGAAAATTAAGCCATGACTAAGGATTGACAGTCAGGTGGTTCCCTGCCTCTTCCGTAATACATTCACTTGACAATTCGCCTGACAGTACAATTCACTTGATATCGTGCAGCACAAGTGCTTGGTACTAAGCTGAATCCCTGAACTATTCTAGAAGAGATTGCACTAGTCACTGGAAGCGCTAGTGCTCCCGAGATGGAAAAGTGGCTACCACATGGCTGAAATTAAAAGCAGCTCACTGAACTAAGCACCACCCGGCTTTAAAAAAATGGCTCAGTGTTGTTTGTAGTATTAAAAAAGTAGAAGGCAGCACCACTCTGCCTGCAAGAATTCACTAGCGAGAGAAAGCGGTCAAGGCCAACTTAAACAGTTCGTAGTAACTGGTTTTTAACTGCAAAACAACAAGGTCATCACTGACTAGAGGGCACAAAAAAATATTTACAGAACAGTTATGAGGGTGCAATGTGAACGTCTGATCGTTAGCTATGGTATGAAAGAATTTTTCCGAAACATGCCATGCCACTACTGGCACGCAATGTCTTGGCGCGCTACCGAGGTCATCAAACAAGCCACTGTAGTTGCCCCTCAGCGTCTTGGTGCACTGCCAAATTTGCCAGGCAAGCCAGCACACCCCCGGCTCTTGCCAAACGTAAACACGTTGCGTCAATGTTTGCGGCACAGCACCTAGGAGCGCTACCAAGATCTGCGATGTGGACAGCGCCAATAACAACACAACACTAAGGAATGAGTTCAGAAAACCTCACGCTTCTAAACAGGACCGAGAAAATCTGCTTCGTGTCACCCACAGCCAACACCAATGGCTTATCATTTAACCCTTTCAGGCGCTTTGTACTCAATTGTGTAAGCGGCAAACTTACAGCTTTTTCTGAGAAACTGGAGCACTTAACAGTGATTTCATTATTTAGGTCAAATTGAGCACCCTTCTTGTTGCAAATAAATTGCTTTTTTGTACCATGCAGTGAATGCAGTAAACAACATTTCACATAACAGTGAGCTAGGTAGCACTTTGTCCGCCGTTTCTGTGCAGACAGATTTTGGCGCGAGTAAAAACATCGATTGTTTTTTGCTCAATTTCGAGCGTAGTGTGAGTCTTCGAAGCACAAAGCGATTCCACGATCCCTAGGGTGTTTACCTGACACACGAGAACATTTCGATGTTACCATTTCTAACAAATCTGACACTTTGTACGGAATTCTCCACATCGTTGTAAAAACTTACCTGCTGGTCTTTCGCGTTCGAAAACTAACAAATTCCCTTTCTTGAGGCCTGAATATACAACTTAGGTGAAAAAATAATTGATTACAGTCAAAACAAAAAATGGCGCCTGAAAGGGTTCAGTTCAGTCGTTCTTTCCGAGTGTACAACGAGTTGGTCAAGTAGGAACTGACGCATGCTCAGTTGTGGTGTGCTCACTCACCCCTGGTGGCTGCTGCTGTGCCTGCTGGGGTGGCACCCCCTGTGGTGGTGGGCCACCACCCCCCATGATGGGGGGGCCCTGTGGCTGCTGGGGTTGGCCCTTGGGTGGCTGCTGCTGCTGCTGCTGGGGTTGTTGTTGTGGCTGTTGCTGCTGCTGCTGCTGGGGAGGGGGGGGAGGCCCCGGGGGAAACTGGCCCCCACCACCCTGGGGCATTTGGCTGAGCTGGGCCGCCAGGGTGCTGGGGGGCCCAGTGTTGGGCCCAGTAGGGGGCATGCCCTGCTGGGGGACAGGTCCACCCCCAATGAGGGGGTTGCCACCCGGCCCCACCACGTTGGGGGGACCCCCACTGCCCGGGGGCACACCCATCCGCATGGAGGAGCCCCGGAAACCTGCACGGCGGGGGGGGGGGAAAGAAGACACAGAGCATGCAATGATGATTCGTTGGCCTGCCGTTTCAAAATAGTTTTGAACTTTTACTTCACACGCAAGCATACAGCAGCCCTGTGCAGTGACGAAAGAAACCTCAAAGCAATTCTTGCAGTAGAAGAGGTGCCACAGAAGGATGCTGCTGGCAAAAGTTAAACACATACATTTCCATTACATTGCAGCTAACAAAGTAAGTCACATTAGCTCCTATCAGTGGAGAGCAGGTTGATGAATGGGGCATTAGCCTGCACTGGCCGTGTTAATTCACAGATCTGGGGTGCAACGCAGGAACGCTGATCCCGATTTCGCCACATACAGGTGAAACACTGACCTTTGGAGCCACAAGAGGGCACCGCAGAGCAGTGTCAATGCTTGACATGTGAAGCGCCCCAATCCCAGCAAAAAAGTCTATGGTAAGAGCAAATCCAAGATCGTTTCCTTCTTCATCACCGCCGAATAACCGCATTTGGAGAGGCCTGAGCCCCTCCGAAGAAAGAAGGCAACGGAACCATTTTAAATTTATCGTAAGACTTGTGGATCGCCAAAGCGTGCGCTGCGAAGGAGAAGGCATGCTTCACTGCAAGACAGCAGAGGACACTGGTTTCGACATAATGTGCGCTCAGCGCTTTGGTAAGGCACGGCCCGACTGCACGCTACGGTATGTGTGCTTGCAACACCTCTACAGCCCCGGTCATGGTCAAGGAAGCGTCTACCGGAGAATAACCTCCCACCTCTCACAACATCAGTGCGTGTCCCGCAATGCTTATTTTTTTATCTCAGCCAGCGACAGGCTGCCCGCACGCTATGCCAGCCTGCACCATTTCTCTGTGATGTGCTGTGGTTAGCAGTTAAGCTACAGTAATCCCTGATTGCTCATGTACTCTATACTGCTGAGTACAAGTCAACCTTTCTTTAGAAAAATGACCATCCAAGATCAACCTACAGGCAAAGCCAACCTACCATACATACTCGTGGAAAGGCCGGACTTCTTTCCCGCGGCTTTGATGGGGTGCAGCCCTTACACAGGTCTGGCATTTTACGGTAAAATTTTTCCGTTTACAGCAAAGTCACGATTATGCGTCCCTTTTTTATGCCTCGAAACACGTTTTTATTACAAATTAGCGCAGTCCCGGCGAATCCTTGAAATATAATGCGTTGAAAGTATGGATGATAGGACGCGCGCTCAACGACCGGCACAAATAAACCTCATAAAGTAAAATAGGTTGCTAGATCAGTTTACTGGCAGACGTCACATGATTAAGTTAACATCAAGATCCTCCTAAGATCCAGCGCTCCACTGACTGATGGCCCGAAGCGGTGGGCCACGCATGCGGCCAGTGGTCGTCAGTGTGAGGTGGCATTCGCCTGGCCTGCTTTTCGATGCACTTCACTGTCGAAGGCCTTGTGGAAATCAACTATACGCTCATTTTAATGCGAGGTTATTGTGTGATAGTGAACTGGTAACAAGACTAGGCTTCTATAGTAAACCGTGACTAGATTCATAGCACTTAAGATGCGGCTTCGATGCGAAGCTTGCTAGACTTAACGATACAGGGCAAACGGCTCGCTACTACAGTGCCTGAGCCTTGCGGGCGGCGTGACGCCGCAAAGAAATGCGCAGCTAGCAAGGATGCACCCTATTCTAGTTTTTTTGCGCAGTATAAAGTTTTGTCTTTTCTGGTGCAAATGCCGAGCAAACAAGACAAGTTAGCAGTGCTGCGGCACGAAATGTTCATGGTTCCAGGCGAAGTCCAGCATTGTTTGCGCGTATTTGCTTGTGCCCGCCCATCCTCCACTGCTGGGTACTAGGAAGTCGGGCTAGCCAGGCCACATCTATGTGGCTTTTTTCTCCACCTTGCCAACTACACCTCATGAAAAACTTTGTACAGTGTTTGTCAAAAGTAACCAGGCTCCATGGTTTGCTTCTAATCCGCATAACAGAGACCTCACGGCTTCCCTAAAGATCAAGAAGTCTTTTCAAGGTGAGAACAGGGGTTCTTCTTACCATACAGAGGTTTTGAGCTTGAGGGCTGGCATAACAGCTTTAATATACGACAGAGAAGAAAAACATGCAGCCTGGTTACTTTTGACAAAGACTGCACTTGTTTGTTGTTAACCAAACTTCAAACCTCAAGTGACTGTACAATGCTCAAAACAGCCATCACTTAGAATGGGGACACAAAGATGCTCGTAGCGCTTCATTTCCAGTGACACACACACACAAAACAGCTTCCTCTAGGGCAAGGAAACTAGTGGCGTTTTGCATGCACAGTGGTGCGACACAGGCAACAAAGAACGGCAAAAGAAATAGAAAAGAACACGTGCAAAGGGAGAAGTGATGAAGCACGCAACATGAAGCAGGGCCTCACCCGTCTGCATCTGGGGCCCCGTGACACAGCTGACGGGTGTCGGGTGGCTGGCACGCATCTGGGGGGGTCCCGTGGTCATAGGCGCATTGGTCAGCTGGCTGGTCAGCAGCGGCATGCTCGTCTGCGTTGGGGGTGGAGGGGTGGACACCGGGGGCCCACCCCCAGATACCACGGGCGACACCACGCCCTGGACCTGGTTCCAGGGGAGCCGCACACCTCCTCCACTGCCTGCACCAAAAGGGGGCCGAGACAACAACCACGAAAAATTACAGTCGAACCTCGTTATAACAAACACGGATACAACGAATTATCGGATATAACGAAGTGAAAGAAAAGTTTGGTTGGACATGCTTTATTTCTATGGGAGTTCTATCTGTATAACGAAACGAAAAATTCAAAATTCGACACTGTATCAATTATAACGAAGCAGTTTTGTATTCACAGGGCTCAAAATGCGCAAACAAGTAGGAAAAAATTTCAAAACACACTAAATTTTGATCTTTTGAATCACCCACACCTAAAATGTGTTTGAATCACCCGCGCTTCCGCACACCCCGCCATCTAGGGAGAGCGAATGGAACCTAGCATGTGACTGACACGTGATCGAACCAACGCCCGTGCTCCGCGGCCGCCCTGCTGCCACGATTGCCGACTCACGCGCTATCTCTATGATCTCTGCAGTCCATTCTGTAGACGCCATCGCGGAACGCGTCGTAACGTACAGCAGTTTCGCTCGAAACGAAGATAAAGATATTCAGGGCAGTTGACAGCGGGCGCAAGGAAAAGTCATTGCCGCGGACTTCGGTGTTGCGCCTAGCACTAACCATCTTGAGCGCAAGGCAGAAGGTTGCAAACGTCCACTCTGCAGGCGTTGTGAAGAATGACAGCAAGAGTGTAAGGCTTTGTCACCACCAGGATGTTGAAGATGCTTTGTTTGCATGGTTCAAGGAAGTTATAGCGCGTAACCTGCCTGTGTCTGGTGCCGTCCTTCAAATGAAGGCGAGAAGTCTGACTTGCGTCTGAGGCCACAATGACTTTCATGCAAGCAGTGGCTGGCTGCAGCGATTTAATGACCGCCATCGGATTGTTTGCGTCTTGTCTGGCGAAGAAGCAGCCGTTGGCGCCGAGAACTGCGAGGAGTGGGCAGAAAGCTTCCGCATGCAACTGGGAGGCAAGCGGACAAATTCGGGGAGACGACATGGCGTCAACTGGTGGTTCCGAACGTGACGTTCGAGGAATTCATCTGTGCAGATGACAACTTGGCTGTGGCGCCCGAACTGACCGACCAAGAAATTGTTGATCAGGTGGTTTCTACAGATGATGCTACAAACAGTGATGCATGTGAAGATGGCGAAGTGCGATCTCTCAGCAGCGCCGAGGCCGCTGACATGGCCAGGAAGTTGAGGGGGTACCTCGGGAACCTACCTGTGGAGAAATCAGCTGACATCGGGAAAGCGCTGCCCTGTGTTGATTTCGTCGAGAAATTTAACCTGTCAAATAGTGCGAAGTGCCGCCAAACGAAGATTACGTCGTTTTTTAAAAAAATTTGTTTTTGCACCTGGCCAGCATCCCGATTTGTGAGTTCGCTCTTGCTTTCCAGTACGAAATGCAAGGCGAGGTTTGACATGCTTATATACCATGCGTTAAATTAAAAAATAGTGCATTTTTTCAACCCTGTGCTTTATATTCTAAAGAGCCCTTTACTTGGGTTTATTAACAGACCTCTTCTGCGGGAATTTGAGTGCATACTTTTATAACGAATATTGGATATAACGAACAAATTTCTGCGCAAAATGTGACTTCGTTATAACGAGGTTGGACTGTACTGCAATGTCGCAAAGATCGAGTCCACAAGGACATGGCAAGGAAGACGGAAATGCATGTGACAACCCACAGATGTCTACTGTGGCAATGGTGCCCTGAAACACAATGAAGCATCACTAAAATGATATTGTACAGAGCGATTATGTGACTACTGATTCCCTTTGTGATGTCACTTGGCATTCTCAAGCTTCCATTTCTCGTCTGACACAACCTCCTTCAATTCCGAGACATAGCAGCTCTGTCACATTTCACCTGCAAGGCAAGCCTTGAATGGTCACTTACTTTACACTTCACCCTGTTGACGGCAGGGGTTCTCTTAAACTGGGTTCTGCAGGACCCTTAGGTTCCTTGGAGTTTGTTTTGAGTTCCCCGAGCACACAAACCCTTGCATGCCTCAAGGCCAACCCTTTCTTTACTCATTTCATTGTGGGGTTAATCATGTCGTGACTACATATTGCCAACAGGCTCACTATAAAGCCAGTCATTATTAATTTAATGCGGCAATCTTTTTAAATACTGCGCACGTGCTTTCTTGCATGCACTTTAGGCAGGGAGGGAAAGAATCCAGCACACTTATGGTTTCTCAGCACCTCTTCAAAATTGTTGGTGCTCCCCGAGGCTAGACAGATTGAGAATCCTTGGTTTAGAGAACCTGATGCTTCTGTGGTGCATTCAAAGGTGTGACAGCTTTCCCTCTCAGTGAAAGTTCCCTATGACACAAATATCTTAACAGCAGGGGCAACACGCAGGAAGTCGAGAAAACGTCACCTGTAAACAGCAGTGCCCAGGGCAAAAGATATCTTAACAGCAGATACAATGCTGGTGAAATTTATGGCATGAGAATGCTTTACTTGCCACTTCAGCCGACTGCCATTAACCAAACTGAGGCTCTTATCTGAATCACATCACTTTCCTGTGTGCTGCTCCCTTTCTCTATTCTCCTAATATGGTGGAATCTTGGCGATACGATCCCGACCGATACGAGGCTCAAGATGACATGAATTCAAAGAATTCCCCGGCCAGAGTGCACTGTGTACAATGCAGAATTCGGGGTGTCCTGAAGGCTCTTCTGCACCACTGTGGATGATGTGAATGTGCGACTTGCGACTGCATCCTCAAGCATTAAGCGATGCATGCACGTCACAGGTGCACAATCACCAGTCACGTGGTACATGCGATTGCGAGTAATGAGTGGCAGTGCGCAGCCTCTACAATGTCAATGTTGTCGCATTCATCAGTTGTGTGGTATGCACTGCACAGCCATAGACAAATCCCGTCAGGCGTAACAGAGAGGCGTGAATACATTTTCCGCCCATCTACACACAGGTTTTGTTCACTTTGAATGATATACAAAGAGAGGAAGAGAGGACAAAATTAACATAGTTTGCGATCTCGTGAGATTCGTCACATCAACACTCTACTGCATTCTGCTTTCCTCTGAAACAGTTTTCCCAGCATGGTAATCCGCATCGCATAGCACTATGCCCCTACTGCTGAGATTACCTAATAAATACTGCACTGAAATTTCAGGAACACAATGAGTGAGTTTGTACAAGTAACAAACAAACAAGCCGTGCTCACTGATGGTGACCGGAGATCGATTCTGTGTGGTCCGGTTCATGGCATCCTGGATGGGCCTCAGAGTGACATTGGGCGGATTGGGCTGCATATACAGTGAAAACAGAGAGAGAGATACACTCTCAACCTTATTGACCCTGTACAAGGTCAACATTACAGTGGCGAGAGGAGACTCAACAAGAAAGCTGAGTACCGCATTTGTTAACTGTGAAACAACAGATCAGTACACTTTGAATTGTGCAGCACAATAAGTTAGTGCTTCAACGTCGCTGACACAGATATAAATTTCAAAGGTTGACATACAATCCTAGACACAAACACTGCCCCACTAGAGTGGCATACCTCACAGAAAAAAAAAAAAACATTCTAACAGACTACACATCAGGAATGGATCAGGAAGGCTTACATAGTGACCGCACTATCAGTGTCAAATGAAACAGAGACAGGGCAACTGCAACAGAAATGCAAGAAAATAACAGGTGCTGGAGAAAAAAAAATATGGGCGAGGTCCATTAACACCTCCACATAAAGGTCTTAGTGCCATCGAAGTAAAAATCAAACGCGGCAATATTCACTCTTCCTCAACTAAAACCATCCCCTTTCACTGTTCGCTCTTCACCTATCTTGTTTACATTCCAGTTGACACTAATAGTATACATCAGGAGCCCTTTACACTTCACTGCCTTCCCAATGGTTGCCGAAAGACGGAATCGTCCTTGAGGGAGCAAACTTGTTTGTGGGCATGTCATGAGGTTATGGAAGCTCGAGACATGAATAAAGCTAGGGCTTTTCAACCTTTCTACAAGGGCACTGCAACAGATGAAAGTTTTGAAGTTTCCTGGCAGTTTTCTGAAGGTCCCTAAGCAACCCCGAAAAGCTTCATTGCAGTCTTTGGAAAACAGATTATCGCAGCACGGCCTGAGTGTGACTGCAGTGTTGCTACATTAATGGCACGAATATCCGAGTCAGATTTTTGTTGATTGCACGAAGTGAGTACATTGCTAGAACAACTGTTTCTGGAGAGTAAGCACCTTGGGGGATTCCCCTAAACATTTGACCAGCATGATTCCCACTTTGATTAATTGATCAATTCGCTCTCACCCTACCATATGCTAGCCATCCCGGTTAGATGGTAGAGTGACTGCTGCGGTGAAGCGGTGGTTCCGGGTTTGAACCCCAGACCAGGACAAATTTTTCTTTAACTACGAAGTTTCTGAGAAAGCTGTATAGCTTTCCTTTGTAGCCGCATGGCTGCGCTCGGGTGGATGCCAATGAGTAATTACTCCCTTATTACAAATCTACTCCACCTTGGGGGATTCCCCTAAACATTTGACCAAAACATTACCATGCAGTACAGGTCATTGCAGTGCCCGTACAAAACATTACAGTGCAGTACAGGCCATTGCAGTGCCCCGTACAAGCCATTACACTGCCCATTACAAACCAATACAGTGTAGTACAGACCATTAGAAAGCCCTGTACAAACCATTACAGTGCAGTACAGGCCATTACAGTGCCCTGTACAAACCATTACAGTGCCAATTACAAACCATTACAGTACCCATTACAAACCATTACAGTGCAGTACAAACCATTACAGTGCCCATTACAAACCATTACAGTGCAGTACAAACCATTACAGTGCCCATTACAAACCATTACAGGACATTACAGAGCCTCGTACAAAATTTCATAAAACCGTACAAGTCCTGCCCATACACATAAGAGTGGGTACGTGCCTGGTTGATGGTTGCCAGGTGTGGTGGGGCGGGCGGGGTCGGGATGCCAGGCCGGTTGCCCTGGTTCTGGAAGGGCATCTGGGGCTGCTGTGGGGAGCCGCCCAGTGTGCTGATGGGTGACGCTACGAGGAGGACAACAACAGCACGGGAAAGGTTAAATAGCCCAAGGCTCCGCCCTTTCACCAGGCGGCAATTCATCGTGACACAAAAGATCGGCATCACACGTCACAGCCAACGAAGACACCTGTTGTAGAGTCCACCCGTGGGAACTGGCGAGGAATGAAACGTAAGTTCGCATCTCTGTCGCACTGCGAGGCAACCATACTGTTGGCAGCTCGCGTCCATCGAACACAGGTGTGGCATGATGACGTCGCAGCCGCAGCTGCGCTGGCTTCCTCTGACTCGTTCCGGGTCTTCTCAGACGAGGGGCACCCTTTCTTCCCCTGTGTCGGTTGCTTCTCGAAGGTCGTTGGCACCGAGCCGAGCGTGGGAAGAGCTTCCATCAACCATTTCCCAGCTGGTCATTCTTTTTGGTGGGGTCATCTTGGGGGTCAAACGACCTATCGAAATTTCCGCTGTTGAATCCACCACCGTTTTCATCGCGGGTCTCAAGATGGGTCGTAACAAGCGCCAACTTTCAAAAATTCGACCAAGACAAAACCAAAATATCTGGGCAAATTATCCGACGACCGAGTTCGAAGAGCCAGGAAAACAATAAAAAGGTCCTGCCTCGACTTCCTCCGTTGTTTACAGAACGAACCAATCACATTCGGATGCTGCTAGGCCTGGCCCAAACGAAATTTCACACGTGAACTTTTCCACACATCACACCTGATGGCAACAAGATGGCCGAACACCTGCTTTGGACAATCATGAGAAAGTCCACAGTTTTTTTTTTCTTTTTTATCCTTCTATAATGTGTTACATACTAAACGGCTGCACCAAAGGCATTCGTTCTGCAACCTTCATAACTCTCACACCGAAATTTTGCACGAGGCTCCCAAAGGGGCAAGTCGAGGTGTAACAACAGGACAAGTGACCATGTAGAAATCCTGTCCACAGTATGGCGCACTGCAACCCACGCAGGCGTAACAACGATCAAAGGGGCCCTTGTGGCTAGGTCGAAATATAGCCTGGCCACACAGCTTTGGCTTCTGAGCTTGGCCGCTCGCTTGTGGTGACGGCCCGCACATTTGCCCCACCCTTTCAACGCCAGTATGTGTACCCCTCACTTATGTCTGCACTGTTCTGCCAGCAAGCTGAAACCGCGCACTTGTCATGGGCTTTTCGTTGTTTGTGTGATGAAGCCTGCTCATAAGGCCTCACCGCATTTTTGCTTTTTTTTTTTTCTAATCAAGCAGTACACATTTCTGTATACATCATGTTTTTACACGGTGCTGAGTCAGTATGGTTTGTTCATTTCATTTCTGAAAAAAAAAAACAAAAAAAAAACAATACCATTTGCCTGCTTATCATTTTCTGAAATTTCTTAAAATACTAACAAGTTATTCCATAGCATACTAGACTCAACGTTAGAAGCCATTCTTTTTTCGTATTTGTATTTGATTCATATTAGAAAATTTCTATATTGACACCCCTAGTAACTACTAAAGGTACATTTATTTTATTGGCTTCACCTTGCCAGCTACTAGTGATTCTGGACAATTTAATACCATGCCATACGTTCAAAAGTAATGACACTGGCTGCACTAACATGCAGAACTTACTGAGTTTGCCACAACCCATTCACATGAGCAATGCATACTCTTGTTCCCATTCCACACGCAAAAGGCATGTAACTTTTACATTAACAACTTCCTGTCAAGTGCATTTTCAATGATAATGGCATCATTTTTACAGGCAGCTTTCTTTACTCTTTTTTACTCTCAGCTTCAATGCTGACATGTGACTTTACGGCTATTCTTTCAACTTGTGAATCAAGAAAGCGGCATTTATCTGCAAAATAACTTTTATATATCATCTGGACGTCATTGTCGAAATTTTGTTTATTAGCAACATTTCTGACTAGCTTGAAGGCATTATCATCGCTGCAATGTACAGGGTCGGTCAAAAGTTCCCAGGCCACAGGGTCTTCTTATGAGCTGTGTAGCCAGGCAGTTACGACTCACCCGAAGCTCAAAATATTCGCAGAGGGTATAATAAGCATCATTCTAACCTCTGAGGACCTTGATAGCTTTATCCGCACCTTAAGTGTCAGGATATACCGCTGAAAAGGAGTCCCTGCGGCCTGGGAACTTTTACACGTTTTGGCGGGCTAGTTGGTTAAGCATCTTGAATAAACAGCGCGAACGAAGACGAGCACAAAAGACAAGAAAATGGACGACACAGCGCTGCAGCGCTGTGTCGTCCATTTTCTTGTCTTTTGTGCTCGTCTTCGTTCGCGCTGTTTATTCAAGCTGGGAACTTTTGACGGACCCTGTACAGTCCTTGCCAAAAGTAACTGGGCAACTATGGTTTGTTTCTTAGCCTCGTAGCGAAGCACCAATGGCAGCCCTTAATCTCTGAATCTACGCAATGTAAGACGAACCCCTGCCCTTACGATTTTAAACCTTTCCGTCTTTAGGGGTGCAGTAAAGGCTCCGTTATGCGGTTCAGGAACAAAAACCTACTTTTGGCAAAGGGGGCATGTATAATGAATTAAATCTGGACGCGCAGCACCAACTACAAAAATATAAACGGCAATAATAAACTCAACACACAAGGCATTCACCGTCATTTCTTGAGTGCATGCAGCACGGACATAAGCGATACAGCAACTTTCCAAGAAAGGTAGCGGTCCCGTGATCACGCCCAAGACCAGAAGGTTCAAGGTTTATTTTTCAGTCAGGTACATGGCTGAGGAGAAGGGAAAAAAAAGCCGCAATTGCGGCTAGACGAAGCTCCCAACCCCTATGTTGCTACAGTAGCAGATGCGTGGGGGAAAAAAAAGCAAAAAAAGCAAAAAAGAAAAGAAAGGAAAACATTGCGCAGAAAATACAATGACCAGCACTTTTGGCTCCTTGCAATACACAAACTATGGGGCCAAATACAAACGACCTAATTACAAATGATTTGTAAGAAATCAACATCTAATCATGGATGAAAATGAAAGCATTTCGCATACTACGCGAACACACACGCAAAAAACAACACACTAAGGAAACAGACCTCTTATGTAGTTTACCGTTACGGAGCAAATGGCAGCATTTGTGAACCCAAACTTGTCCAGTAGAGAAGGAAGGCGGTATTGCAGAGACTGCAGACAAACTACAAAAACAAAAACTACAAAACTACAAAAACTACACAAAGAGGACCTACTCCCTCAGCTGGCCATATGGCAGGTAGACATGCTCACCTTGTGAGGTGGGCTGCTTGAACATTTTGACCTCACGGGGGTTCGGGGGTGATCCCCCAGCGGGCCGCTTCTGGCCAACGCCTGCAGGTGTGGTCGCAGGACTCCGGGGATTGGGTGGAGCCACGGCTGACGGGGAGGGTGTTGGCTCCACCTTCACCTCGGACACCGCAATGGGGGGGCTCACAGGGCGCTCTGCGTTGGGCACCACATGCACACCCATCACACTAAGACAAGCAAAGCTGAAACCGGTAACCGGTGCAAGTCGGTGCACACTACTTTCTGGAGAGACGCGATACAAGGGAGGACGATGCATGAACAAAGCCAGCTGGACGAGTGCCGAGCTAACAGGCGAAATTTGATGGCAGTAGCGGCGAGAGAGCTTTTCCCTTAGGATTCACAGCAGCTGGCATTGTAACGCGTGGCATTCAGTGGGGCCTCCCCTCTCAAAACAGGTCAAAACTCACCCGAATCACACAGGTCATGCAATGCGTCAACAAGCATTGGAGATAGCCTCGAAGAATGCATGGGCCTCTTTGGGGCTTTATGTTATGACAAGTGCAATGAGTAGGTACCCTACTGCACAAAAAATTGAACACTTCATTACATTTCATGCAGTTAGATAATCGGCTAACCCCAGGCACAGCACGAATTAACCTGCAAGCTGTTTAACTTCCCAAACAATATTTTACACAAAAACCCGTCATGGAATCTGCAGATACTTAAGTGACAAGTTTTCCTACTGTTCGTACGGTGAGCTATGTACAGTAATCCCTCGTGATAACGAAGTCAGCGGGACAGCGAAAAAATTCGTTATAAGCGATAATTCGATAAAAGCGACCGCTCGAAAAAAAAAAAACTAAAACAGTCGAGATTTAATTGCACCACAACTGCGAGGAAGCTGGCGGATGACGCCGCGCGGCGTCCGCCAGCTGTGGCGGTTGCTAGGCAACGGCTCAAGGTCGGTCTCTGTGCCTCCTCGGTGCACTGCCACAGCGAAATCGCAAGTTCGTGGCCAATGTAGCTTTCGCTACAAAATTTGCTCGTAGCACATTTGTTACTTCTCCCAGCAACTCAGTATTCGTCAGCGATCCTCAAAGATGATACAGTTCAAATTTATTGTTACCAGAGTTTATTATCTATATCAAGAACAAGCTTTAGCTCATTTTTGTGATCCAGACGGGATCCAGGCTGATCGACAGGCCGGCAGGCTTGGCTTACTTCCCGTTCACACAAGAAAAATACAAAGCAGCCATGCTGCCATAAAGTCTGCCTCCTAAATTCAAGCAACAACAGCATGCCTGTGCAAGAGTGGAGCTTTCCGCAATGACGCCACCTGCAGGAACGCCGGGTGACAAACTGCGTGCTGCTCCCTGACTGCCCTGGTCGCCGCTAAGCCTAGCCGGTTTCGCATCGACGCCGCAGCTGTTAGCACTTCGGGACTGGCCAGCACTCAAATAAAGGCGCTACACCCGGCACCCCTTTACTGTCAACCGGCCCCATAATAACAGAAACTTTAGATTTCCGCGACGCCTTCAGCAACGGAGCTAGCTAGCAGACGGCTGGCGAACCGCATCAGGCAGGAGCAGCACCAAAGCGGATGAAATTTGCTTGTATCGCAGTCATCACCTCTACCCCCAGCTTGCTATGAACTTGAACAAACAATACTATTGTGTTTTCAGATGCCGGCGGCCAGCATCAAGGCTGGCAGGCCACGGCCTGTCGGCCCGGCTCAAAGGAGCGCACCCTACGTCATCATGACGTTGCGGCTCTCTGCGCTAGCGTTGGCTCTCGCTAACCGTCGTTGCGTTTGCCGCGGGCGGCCCGTCGTTGACATGGCGCAGGCGGCGAGATGCGATCGGACGCTGCGATGCCGTTCGCAACTTCGCGCCGCGGTGAATCGCGCTTGCTTTTCGCACATGTGTCCCCGCCGTAACAACAAAATTCAGTGACCCTACCACGCATTTAGACCGTTTGTCTTGCTGACTGGCGCGAATCGAGTATGACTGGTCACTTTTCCGCATCCAAGACACCGCGGTTTTCTGGCATCGCAAAGCGCGAGGAAAACTTTACTTTCGTGTGGATTCTGTCACGGGGAACACCAGGAATGCGCTTTTGACCGAGATTAAAGGTTCGGGCGCGCTGCACCATGGAATTCGGCCCCGCTGAGCTGGGGACACTCGGCACTCTCTTGGTGCCTGTTACTAGGCAGGTCATCGATCGTGGGTTTGGTACTTTTGTGGCCTGTTCTATGCCTGCATGAGTCTAATTCGTCGGCGGTATTAATTTGGCACTGCATGCGCAAAGGGTAGCCGCCACGGCGGCGATTCCTACGCACGGCGGTGGCGATGCCTCCGCTTGCCACTTCGCTCTAAGCGGGTCAAGCTCTTCGTGCGCTTCGAGTAATGCGGCTTGAAATGCATGCGTTTGGGTCGGCACCGAAAGAAATTTCGAATAAAGCTGTATTTCGAGTAAAGCGATTTCATTATAACGAGGGATTACTGTATATCAAAAGTTGCTGTAATTAATGAATGCATAATTTCTCAAATTCCAGCCGTGGTGGCTCAGTGGTAAGGCACTCGTCTACCGGGCCAGAGCACCCGGGTTCGAACCCGACCGCGGCAGCCGCGTTTCGATGGAGGCGAAACGCAAGAGGTGCCCGTGTGCTGTGCGATGTCGGTGCACGTTAAAGATCCCCAGGTGGTCGAAATTATTCTGGAGACCTCCCCTACGGCACCTCTTTTTCTCTCTCTTCTTTCACTCCCATGTCCGCCGAGATATGCGAGACAGATACTGCACCATTTCCTTTCCTCAAAAACCAATTTACCTAATTTCTTAAATGAGACGGATGGCTTCTCGGCCTTTGGGTGATCAAAATTTCGGCTATGAGTTATGCATTGCACCGAATTCCTTTTCTTCTAGTCCTTTGCTTAGCACTGCAATAATTCTACAAGTTTCACTAAAGCCCTTCCATTACCCATGTCTAGCCCCGAAAACACGAGTCAAAAGACAGCCATAATGACGGAGGGGTCTTAAATTTTAGACAGGGGGCTCCTTTCATACAGGGCCTGTCTTCAGTAATAACGAAGAGACTCAAACGACCTCGCAACACACTGAGGAAAGAAATCAATTTGGCCTCTGAAAAGCCAGTCCCACACAACAACACGCTCCAAGAGTGCCACACAACAAGCTACAACGTCCCACACACCGTGACAGCAGTCCTCACAAAGAGAGCATACCGTATTTACTCGCGTAATAGGCGCACTCGCATAATAGGCGCACCCCTAGTTAGGGCGCAAAAAATCAGATTTTTTTATTTCCGCGCATAATAGGCGCACCCCGAACTTGGCACTGTGATCAATACTGTATTTACACGATTGCAAGCCGACGCCTCGCCACCCCCCGCTTCCCAATCTTTATTTTGACAAAGTTTTTGCTCAACTGACTACTAGTCCCTACTAGTGCTGCTGCTGTCGCAGCTGCTGCGGACCCACAGCACGTACAACGACATCGCGTAGAACAGCCGTACACAGTTTTCAGGGATGCTCACTTTAAACGTCTGTTTGGAAAGCTTCATCTCCAGCCGGAAACGTTCCCGACTTAGGCCCGCGAAAACCTCGGCGCTTGGAGTCGCGTACGAAAATTTAGGGACGCCGCAGTCGCAACTGCCGCACTTCTCGGCCACGTCGTATTTTCCGACCTGCCGCACGCTTGCCGCGTTCGAGAGCAAACTCCCAGCCGTGTAGCTGTTAAGGTGCTTGCCCGTCGAGCTAATACATCAACGCTCCACGGCAAAGCCATAAACCACGATAACTATCGCGCTACCGCAAATCCCGGCACTTGACAGCAACAACAACAACAAAAAAAAAAAACGAGCTGGAGATGCTGATGGCGATATAGATAGCGAAAGCTCGCGGCGGAGGAAAACGATGATGATGAGCTTGTCCTTGGGCGGCGTCTGGAAGCTCCTGTGCGCGTGTGTGGCCTCCGCGATCAAGCGCCCGTTGCGCGCAGCTGGAGCTGATCGCGGAGGCCTCGGCGCGTGCATTCCGAAAGTTTCGGTGCGGCCCTTACACGGACCTTTTTTTTTTTTAACATTTTCTTCGCGAAAACGGGGTGCGGCCCGTACACGAGTGTTTACGCGGTGTGTTCAATTTTGCCAGTCGAAAAATTTCCGGAAATTTTACCCCGCGTAATAGGCGCACCCCGAACTTTGAGCCGGATTTTCTGGAAAAAAAGTGCGCCTATTATGCGAGTAAATACGGTACTCCTTGGGAAAGCTCGTCAGACACTTCATAGTGATAACTTAATGGGTCCAGAGATGTGGTCCTCCCTCCAAACCAAGCACAAACTATAAAAGCCGTGAAACACTACACACCACTTCACTGCAGGCACTGAAGATAAAAGAAATAAAGCAGCAGGCAAGAAAGACCCATGATTCCATGTCTTTAGAAATCTTTATAACTGCACTGGTAAAGAATACTAATGCAAGGAAAAAATGAGATATCAGTGTCAGCGCACCATAAGGAAAAACTTTCAAACCTAAGTGGCCAAATCATAAGGCTGCAAATTTCAACAGACGTTTCAACTACTAATAGCTTGCGCCATAAGCTCGCAGCTTTGCAGGAGAAAGAAGGCCAACAGTCTTGGCTTTTCCACAGAAATACGGACTTTGGGAAGTGCGCACATGTGATCCCACAGAAACTGCATCTTGCAGAAAAACTTTACGTTCTGTCTCTGATATGGCGGTACAGTTAGGAACAAGCCAAGACCTCAAAAAGCGCACTTCTCATCGTTTTATTTGTGCGCACAGCAGTGGGCTACAAAAACTACTGCGTACCTCCAACTTTTTTTATTGTTTTTGTCAATCTCAGCAGGAATCTCGAATGTTTGACTGCGTTAGGTATGCTCCCTAATGTCTTCAACAGATGCATTTAAGCCTTGACATGCGCAGTTTATACAGTCTGAGGAAGCAAAATTTTGAGATCTCAGCACCAGAGCCCTCAATTATTTCAGACTAACTTGTGTTGAGACAAAACGCAAGCCCATTTATCCTTATGAATGCTCCAAAGTGGATTGAGACACTTTGTTTGTTGTTTGTTGTTTAACCACTGGCTTCCAAAGGTATCAGCCCAACACCTACAGGACACAAGGCTGCGTATCAAAGCCGTCGAAACAATGATTAACGGCCTTAAACAGTTTTTATAATCGTTTCTGGGCGGCACGCTATGACAGATTATTAGAGGAATGCTGAACAATTTTCTCATGGATAGCAGCAGTTTTACTTTTTCACAGTGTTTCTGCTTTTATAGGTGGACATTTCAGTTGGCTGTTTTATGGCACGCAAGCTTATAGCCACGGCAGCTAGAAAGGCAGTCCTTCTATTAAAGTATTAGATATTCTTTTTTACGGTGATGACCATCTTAAGTGCAACCACGAACGCAACTTTTTAATGCATTCCTGAGATGACGTAAGAGACAGCATTGATGAAGAGCCACTGAAAATGAACTGCTAAGATTGCAAGGCATCCAAAATAACACTATCGAATCCACGGAACTCGTGGGTATTGCTTTCAGAGTACAAATCAACCTCCTCTGTCAGAGTTCTTCAAGTCTAAATGCCTATTTTAGATAAATAAAGAAGCCTTCAATGATGGCCCACACTTTGGGTCGAAAATTGGTCAGTACAGAAGGGCTAGCAGTACTTAAAACAACCGGATGTCAAGGCACTGACTACTTCACCATAACGAGATAATAACATCTGCTTTTTCAAGCGAGCTTTGCGAAGCATGGTTCTCTTGAAATCCCCAACTGTTTTTCCTCGACAAGACATGGCCGCACAGGATTGCAACGGCAGAGAGAGAGATTTCACCTTGGAGCTGGTACCCTCGCAGTAACACCATGTGCCTACGGTCCTTGGCATAGTTCTTGCACAGTGCGGTCTGGAGGTCACCGCCAGCCTAGAACAGACAGTGTAACAGAGTTCAAGGGAATAGCAGACACCAGGTGTCTAACTGTTACTGTCTGGTAAGGCCGTGCCAAGTCTTTCACCTCTATACCTTCCTTTCTTGTGCACCCTTGCACAAGGAGCCAATTACGCTTCCTCGATACCTCCAATAATTATAACATCAGACGCAAAACTTCGCGAAGTATTCACGAGGCTCAGCTGATGCATCAGGAACAGTTAGAGAAAGCCCTTACAGGAAGCAAATGGCACCCAAAGTAAAGGCAGTTCAATGCAGCATCAAGAAACACGAAAAAGAAGGCAGGCAGCGAAAATAGCGCGATGCATGATACAAACCAAGCATAACGTACACTGAATTACAAGAGTCAAAGCAGTGGCCAGTTAACACAAGTGCAGTCACTTATACAGAAATACTGACCTTTTCATATAATTTGTACAGGGCTGGGATCTTCCTTGGAGAGAGGATGCTGAAGTTGACCTGCCTCTGCAAGTTGACAGGAAGAAAAAAAAGGCAGCACCTTTAGAAAAACACAAGGTGCAAAATATTGACTGCGTGGCTGTACGCAGCTTCCGATAATGATGTCATCTACTGGCAGATGTCCAAGAGTGTATGATTGGTTTATGGTTTTATGGGGTTTAACGTCCCAAAGCGACTCAGGCTATGAGGGACGCCGCAGTGAAGGGCTCCGGAAATTTCCACCACCTGGGGTTCTTTAACGTGCACCGACATCACACAGTACATGGGCCTCTAGAATTTCATCTCCACCGAAATTCAACCACCGCGGCCGCGATCGGACCCGCGTCTTTCGGGTCAGCAGCCGAGCACCACAACCACTGAG
Organism: Amblyomma mixtum; assembly: GCF_055824585.1. Lineage (NCBI taxonomy): Eukaryota > Metazoa > Arthropoda > Arachnida > Ixodida > Ixodidae > Amblyomma > Amblyomma mixtum. Next base: position 204,050,858 of record NC_143012.1, on the reverse strand, counting down.
CCACCGCAGTGGCTTCAAGAGTGTATGACTTCTAGCCACAGCTGTGCTGCTCCAGGGTACGGAGTTTTAACGAGTCCTTGGGCCAAACAAAGCAGGAACAATGAGAGCAGATGCACAGCTTAAATGGATACTGCGGATGAAATGAAGCTGGTCTGCATAAATTAACTGCCGAGCTCTGATGGCAAACAGGAGGCCACTCTCATAAAAAACAGTGCTTTTGCATGCTACAAAAAATAAAAATAAAAAAAATTTAAGGGGGGGTTGTGGGGATCAGATCGCAAAAATCACGAAAAAAAATTGATTTTTAAAAAGTACACTTTTTGGCATCTCCAACACTGTTTCTATGTTTTACTGAAATATTTCACCCGAAAATAAACTTTAAGCGCTCCAAATAAATATATTTGTCGGCATCTACACATAGACAGCGCATGCTAGCTTGGAACTTTCAGGCTTGTTTTCTCGAAAGTTTGTTTTGAGCTTAATACCTTGTTCATGGAAAGCATAGCACAGCAATGGGTGCATGGATTTTTACCCCGTTTGTTTTGTTGTGATTACTGAAATGTGGTCTGCATCAAGACAGTCTCAGATTTACTATTTAGGCTCGCATGTCTTTATTACATGGTAATCAGAGCATGATACATTCTAAACATAAAAGAAGGTGCATATTGTGTCCTTTATGAAAAAGAGCAGAGAAATTTAAACAAAAATTTAAGAGAGTCTTGATTTACACCACACTTCTTAGTAAATATTGAAAGCATTTACAGACCTGTAGCTTGTTTTTTTCTCATGCTAGGCTTTCCACAAGCAAGCAACATGGGGACAACATATAAACAATGATAAAAGGGAAACTACTAAAGCTGTCAGTGTGAAACATTATATCTGTTTATTTGATGCTGTTTTAAGCCAGTCTGCAAAATTTTATCACTCTAAGTCGAAAAACGGGAAACTTGCCTTCGATCCCCTCATCCCCCCTTAAAGAAATGAGAGCGTCCCCACAACCGGCCGTTTTCGCAACCAAACTGCTCTAACGTCTAGACAGTTTTTTGTGGGCACATCCCTGTGCTGGTGCATCCTCCAAACAGTGACTGTGAAGTCCTTTGCGGTCTTGAAGCCTTGGGTACAAGTCAGGTGGCGGGGAAAAAAAAAAAGGTGTTCTATATATTTAAATCCAATTTTCTCGGCGATTCTGTTAGTCTTTCGCATCTGGGCAAACATGCACAGATCCAGAAAGAGCCACAGAATCGATTTTTAGCTGCAACAAACTTCTGAATGGAGTTGTCAACGGTGTCCCTTCAAAACATTAGCACTACTCAAGATGACAATGGAAGGAAGCCAAGTTGTGGGCCAGAAAAGCAGAAATAACAAAGGCTACCAACGAGATGTTGGCAGCCTACAAGGCACACGAAAATAGTGGGCACCTCGACGCACTGTCAGTGTCAAGTGAAATGCAGACAAGAACACGAAAATGGGAACTGCAAAGCAGGAAGGTTTTACCTGAGGGAGGCTGAGTATTAGCATCCTGAACTTTCAGTTCTAAGCCATAAAAACTGCTGCGCGAAAGTATCAGTGGACCCTGCCTGTATTCCTTTTTCATGTGCTATTTTTGTGTTCATGGGTTTGTGTTAAAGTTATGGCATTTGCGTTTCACTTGACACAGTACATCTTCAGCCTATTCCCCCATGCTGATAACTAATCTCCCAAAATTGAGGCCACCAATGGCACTGCAAAGCATTCTTAAAGGCGATCTCACCTGAATGGTAGCTTTAACCCTTCCAGGCACTTTGTACACAATTGCGTAAGCGGCAAACTTACAGCTCTTTCTGAGAAAATGGAGCACTGAACAGTGATTTCCATATTTCAGTCAAATTGAGCACCCTTCTAGTTACAAATAAATTGATTTTTGGTACCACGTAGCGAACGCAGTCAGTAATATTTCACATAACAAGTGAGCTAGGTAGCACTTTGTCCGCCGTTTTTGTGCAGACATATTTTGCCACGAGTGAAAACATTGATGATTTTCGCTCAACTTCGAGCGTAATGTGCATCTTCGAAACCCAAAGTGATTCCACGATCCCTAGGGTGTTTACCTGGCACACGAGAACATTTCTATGGTACTATTTCTGACAAATCTGACTGGTCTTTCACGCTCGAAAACTAACAAATTACCTTTCTTGCTCAATTTTTGAGCGTAATGTGCATCTTTCGAAACCCAAAGTGATTCCACGATCCCTAGGGTGTTTACCTGGCACATGAGAACATTTCTATGGTACTATTTCTGACAAATCTGACTGGTCTTTCACACTCGAAAACTAACAAATTACCTTTTTTGCTCAATTTCGAGCGTAATGTGCATCTTCGAAACCCAAAGTGATTCCACGATCCCCAGGGTGTTTACCTGGCACGCGAGAACCTTTCTATGGTACCATTTCTAACAAATCTGACACTTTGTATGGAATTCTCCACATTGTTGTAAGAACTGACCTGCTGGTCTTTCACGCTCGAAAACTAACCAATTCCCTTTCTTGAGGCCTGAACATACTACTTAGGTGAAAAAATAATTGATTTCAGTCAAAACAAAAAAGCGACGCCTGAAAGGTTTATGGTTTATGGGGTTTAACGTCCCAATGCGACTAAGGCTATGAGAGACGCCGTAGTGGAGGGCTCCGGAAATTTCGACCACCTGGGGTTCTTTAGCGTGCACTTTCATCGCACGGTACACGGGCCTCTAGAATTTCTCCTCCAAAGAAATTTCAGCCACCGCGGCCGGGATCGAACCCGCGTCTTTCGGGCCAGCAGCCGAGCACCACTGAGCCACCGCGGCAGCTTGCCCGCCTGAAAGGTTTAACCGCCACTGGCACTCACGTCGGCCATGAAGGCAGCTAGCTGCTCCACCGGATGCCCGATGTACACCGGACTCTCCAGCACGGGTAGCCGGTACGGTGGGGAGTTGCACACCAGGATGCAGTGCTTCTGCACCGCCGTCCTGCACCACACAGCCACATCACTGTGAGGGAACTGAACCCACTGAGCACAACGCCACACACACACACACACACACACGGCGATTTACCCGCTTATTCTCCACTCATGGGAACACCAGAAGAAGGGCTCTCTTCAAAGCAATGCTGTCTGTCACAAACGCAGTGAGAGCTGGCACCAAGCAATGACAGCAACGGGATGAAATACGTCAACTGGCTGCTTGTTAAGGGAAGAAGCTGGTCTTAGAAAAAAAATGTTTGTTTAAGTCATAATAATGGAATCTTTAAGAAACATGTATTACAGTGTGCTGATCCCAAATATGTAATTTAATTTTATGTGAAACAAGTCTTTGTACACTTACATAATATGTTACGCAACTTGGAAAGTTGCTAGGACGCATCCAATTGGCTTGCCTTGACCCCAAACTATGCAATAAGGGCAAAATTATTATCCTGCCTATCACAGAGGTTGAGTTACAGGGTTTTGATTTTGCCACTTCAGAGACGGGGAGAAACTGATGATTTCAGAATCCTTAACTCAACTCCTATAAGAGGCAGGATGATAATTTTACCCTTACTGCATAGCTTGATGTCAAGAGAAGCCAATGGCATGCAGTCTAACAAGTTCCCTGCAGTAGAATTTCTTAAAAACTCTCGGGAAAAGTTACCTAAAATATTTCATAAGCGCAAAAGGACTTGTATATAAAATTAAATTATATATTTGGAATCAGCAAGCAAAAATGCATATTCTTTGAAGATTTTATTGTTGTGACTTCATTAATAAAAATTTATTTCTAAGACCCTCTTCCCTCCTTAAACAGCTCTGAAGCACATGTTCATATTGCCGACTGGGCAGTGAAAATTATCCTTGTGGAATAGTTGGAGTTTGAGCTAAGCAGAGCATTTCAAATTTTCTTATGTTGTCATTCAGCTCGTATGTTCCCATTATATCCACCGATTACAGAGTTGACATGTAAAGCCTTAATGTGCGCCAGTTTGTATGTAATTACCGTATTTACTCGCATAATAGGCGCACTCGCATAATAGGCGCACCCCTAGTTTGGTCGCGAAAAATCAGATTTTTTTATTTCCGCGCATAATAGGCGCACCCCGAACTTGGCACTGTGATCAATACTGTATTTACACGATTGCAAGCCGACGCCCCGCCGCCCTTCACCCCCAATCTTTATTTTAACAAAGTTTTTGCTGAACTGACTACTGGTCCACACTAGTGCTGCTGCCGTCGCAGCTGCTGCGGACCCACAGAACAGCCGCACTCAGTTTTCAGGGATGCTCACTTTAAACGTCTGTTTGCAAAGTTTCATCTCCAGCCGGAAACGTTCCCGACATAGGCCCGCGAAAACCTCGGCGCTTGGAGTCGCGTACGAAAATTTAGGACGCCGCAGTCGCAACTGCCGCACTTCTCGGCCACGTCGTATTTTCCGACCTGCCGCACGCTTGCACGCTTGCCGCGTTCGAGAGCAAACTCCCAGCCGTGTAGCTGTTAAAGGGCCACTGCCCAGGGTCCGGACATTTTTGAAAAACAAGCCCACTGCATAGATGAGGCATCGAAGATAACCTCTGCAAAATACTAGAGCCATGCGCGCCCCGAAAAGCTGCGAAAATTCAAATCAAAGCCCGTTCGTTCTTTCCTTCCTTCAAAAACGGGCCCGGCCCACTACTCTGCACCCCGCTGACGTCAAGGGGGGCTACTTTCGCTAAAGGCACTCCATTGGTGCATCGTTCTGACTGACGGGAGAAGGTTGGGCGTAGCCTTGGCGTCGCGTCGTCTGCACAAGGGTTTCCGCAGCGCCTTCTGTTCTGGCTCATGCCTACAAACCCACATGAAGGAACAAAAAAAAAAAAACTGCGGAGGGAGCGTGCGCGACAGCCTTGAACCCTAGCCATAAAAAGTAAAAAAATAGTAAAACTGAGGGAGTTGGTTCGCCCCCCCCCCCCCCCCCCCCTCCCCCGCCGTGATCACGTCACGAGACGCTCTGCGTGCGCGCTCCCTTCTCAGTTTCTTTTCTTCTATGCGAGCCCCCCAAAACAAGGTTTTAATTAGTAGTGCAGCAGAGCCTTTCCCTCGCTCGCCCACTTGACCGCTCTGCACACACACCGCTTATCTTTCGTGCATCTTGCGTACGCCTTGACTCCAATGAATGACATATGCTTTGGAGCGGAGAAAAGACACAAACACACAGAACACAAACACGCATGGAGAAAAGCAAACGGGCGGTTGCCGGGTCCGCGCTTCGCCGTGTGTTTCGAACACAACCGACTTCCGCCCCTCCGCTCGTGAAACGGTGGGGAGGCCTAAAAGAAAATGAAAAGGTGGCTCGTTAACTGGGAATGACTAACAGATGTATGAAAGGATGCGCTCGCTAACAAGTCTAGGTGGTCGAGACGATCGAGCAGTGTGCGGAGAAAATGCAAAAACCAAGAAAAGAATTCTATTGAAGGCGGGGCCATGACATCGCCCTGTGACGCACTCCACAGACACCACGCCTCCGGCTTACACCGGAGAAGGAAGGGGTGATTTTGCCTTGCGGAGCCTACTCGACGAGGAGCGGGAGAGAAGAATTTCGAGGAGGGAATGGAAGGAGAGGAGGCTCGGTCAAAGAGAGGTAGAGAGTGTCTGCTGCGCTGGGGTGGGCACGGCCCCTTTAAGGTGCTTGCCCGTGGAGCTAAAACATCAACGCTCCGCGGCAAAGCCATAAACCACGATAACTATCGCGCTACTGCAAATCCCGGCACTTCACAGCAACAACAACAACAAAAAAAAAAACCGAGCTGGAGATGCTGATGGTGATATAGATAGCGAACGCTCGCGGCGGAAGAAAACATTGATGATGATGATAAGCTTGGCCTTGGGCGCCCTTCGTGGGCGTGGGCGGTGTCTGGAAGCTCCTTTGCGCGCAGCCGGAGCTGATCGCGGAGGCCTCGACGCGTGCATTTCAAAGGCTATTCCTGCGTAGGTCGTGGAAAGTTACGGTGCGGCCCTTACACACTTTTTTTTAAACATTTTCTTCGGGAAAACGGGGTGCGGCCCGTACACGAGTGCGTTTATGCGGTATGTTCAATTTTGCGAGTGGAAAAATTTCCGGAAATTTTACCCCGCGTAATAGGCGCACCCCGAACTTTGAGCCGGATTTTTTGGAAAAAAAGTGCGCCTATTATGCGAGTAAATACGGTAGTTTGGTACATCAACCGCTACATCTAATTCAATGCCTGTGTCCTTCAGTGCCTCTGCAAGCGTCGGGTTCACGAGGCTAAATAACACCCTTGTCACGCAAGCAGTTTTAAATGAGTATTAAGACAAGCACCTTCGAGATTCTCAATTGCGACCTAACTCTAAGCACCTGTGCAGCTGCCACATGGCAAACTCGATCACCGTTGAGAGATGTCATCATCTCACAGCAAGGTGCTGCAGTGCTATCGTCGCTGCCAATAATTTTGCCTCCATACAAGCAATCCGCCACAAGCTTAAGTGGGGAAGAGGGTCTTTGAAATAAATTTTTATTAATGAAGTGACAACCATGAAATCTTCACGGAATATGCATTTTTGTGTGCCGATTCCAAATATGTAATTTATTTTATGTACAACAAGTCCTTGTGCACTTATGCAATATGTTAGGTAACTTTTGCCAAGAGTTTGAAAGAAACTCCACTGCAGAGAACTTGTTAGACTGCACGCCATTGGTTTTTCTTGACATCAAGCTATGCAATAAGGGTAAAATTTTCATCCTGCCTCTTGTAGAAGGAGAGTTATAAGATTTTGAAATTATACCAGTTTCTTCCCGTTTGTGAAGCGGCAAATTCAACACCCTGTAAACCAACTTCTATGGTTTTGGGTTTTGGGGGGTTTAACGTCCCAAAGCGACTAAGGCTATGAGAGACGCCGTAGTGAAGGGCTCCGGAAATTTCGACCACCTGGGGTTCTTTAACGTGCACTGACATCGCACAGTACACGGGCCTCTAGAATTTGTCCTCCAAAGAAATTCTAGCCGCCGCGGCCGGGATCGAACCCGCGTCTTTTGGGTCAGCAGCCGAGCACCTTAGCCACTGAGCCACCGCGGCGGCCCAACTTCTATGATAGGCAGGATAATAATGTTGCCCTTATTGCATAGTTTGATGTCAAGGGAGGCCAATGGCATACATCCTAGCAAGTTTTCTGCAGCAAAATTTATTGAAAGCTGTGGGCAAAAAGTTGCATAACATATCATATAAGTGTAAAAGGACATGTTTCACATAAAATTAAATGAAATATTTGGAATCAGCAGGCAATAATAGATGTTTCCTGAAGATTCCATTACTGTGACTCCAAAAACAAATTTTTTTTTCCAAGAACAGCTTCTCCCCTTAAGCTGATTAGATTAAAGGATGCTGGTCCTTGATATAGTGATAAGAGGTTGGCCACTGAATCGATGGACTGTCAGTTCAACAACATTTGAAATGCCCATGTGACAGGGGTGCGTTACACATCCCCAAAAATTCTGGATAAAAAATAAAGTTAATCTGTGCGCAACATTAAAGGGCCACGGACCACCCCAGCTCAGCAGACACTCTCTACCTCTCTTTCAGCGAGCCTCCTTTCCTTCCACTCCCTCCTCGAAATTTTTCTCTCCCGCTCCTCGTCGAGTAGGCTCGGCAAGGCAAAATCACCCCTTCCTTCTCCGGTGTAAGCCGGAGGCGTGGTGTCTGTGGAGTGCGTCACAGGGCGACGTCATGGCCCCGCCTTCAATAGAATTCTTTTCTTGGTTTTTGCATTTTCTCCGCACACTGAACGATCGAGAGGCGCGATCGGCTCGACCACCTAGACTTGTTAGCGAGCGCATCCTTTCATACATCTGTTTGTCATTCCCAGTTCACGAGCCACCTTTTCATTTTCTTTTAGGCCTCCCCACCGTTTCACGAGCGGAGGGGCGGAAGTCGGTTGTGTTCGAAACACACGGCGAAGCGCGGACCCGGCAACCGCCCGTTTGCTTTTCTCCATGCGTGTTTGTGTTCTGTGTGTTTGTGTCTTTTCTCCGCTCCAAAGCATATGTCATTCATTGGAGTCAAGGCGTACGCAAGATGCACGAAAGATAAGCGGTATGTGTGCGGAGCGGTAAAGTGGGCGAGCGAGGGAAAGGCTCTGCTGCACTACTAATTAAAACCTTGTTTTGGGGGGCTCGCATAGAAGAAAAGAAACTGAGAAGGGAGCGCGCACGCAGAGCGTCTCGTGACGGGATCACGGCGGGGGGGGGGGGGGGGGGGGGGGGCGAGCCAACTCCCTCAGTTTTACTGTTTTTTTACTTTTTATGGCTAGGGTTCAAGGCTGTCGCCGCACGCTCCCTCCGCAGTTTTTTTTTTTTTTTTGTTCCTTCATGCGGGTTTGTAGGCATGAGCCAGAACAGAAGGCGCTGCGGAAAGCTTTGTGCAGACGACGCGACGCCAAGGCTACGCCCAACCTTCTCCCGTCAGTCAGAACGATGCACCAATGGAGTGCCTTTAGCGAAAGTAGCCCCCCTTGACGTCAGCGGGGTGCAGAGTAGTGGGCCGGGCCCGTTTTTGAAGGAAGGAAAGAACGAACGGGCTTTGATTTGAATTTTCGCAGCTTTTCGGGGCGCGCATGGCTCTAGTATTTTGCAGAGGTTATCTTCGATGCCTCATCTATGCAGTGGGCTTGTTTTTCAAAAATGTCCGGACCCTGGGCAGTGGCCCTTTAAGACGCGATTATTGGAGGTTTCAATTTTCCTTGGAATGAAAAAAGAAAAAAAAGAAACTACTGACAGCTAAACTCTGCATCCCTCTAGTGAAACAAAGTCATCATCATCATCAGCCTGACTACACTCACTGCAGGGCAAAGGCCTCTCCCATGTCTCTCCAATTAACCCTGTCCTTTGTCAGTTGCCGCCACTGTATCCCCGCAAACTTCTTAATCTCATCCGCCCACCTAACTTTCTGCCGTCCCCTGCTACGCTTGCCTTCTCTTGGAATCCACTCCGTTACCCTTAAGGACCAGCGGTTATCTAGCCTTCGCATTACATGCCCTGCCCAAGCCCTTTTCTTCCTCTTGATTTCAACTAAGATGTCATTAACCCGCGTTTGTTCCCTCACCCACACCGCCCGCTTTCGATCTCTTAATGTTACACCTATCATTTTCCTTTCCATAGCTCGCTGCGTTGTTCTTAACTTAAGCTGAACCCTCTTTGTTAGCCTCCACGTTTCTGCCCCATAGGTGCCCCATAAGTGATAAGTAGATGTCTTTTATCTTCCTCTCCACTATCAGTGCAGCACACTCGAAGGTTGCAATGGCAGACTAACTAGGATCATTGGATGGCGTGCTTTACACCTATCAAACTACATGGGGGAAAAAAAAGGTATAGAAAGTGCACGTACCCTGGCTCGCGGAGTGCCTGGAAGTCATCGAAGACCTGCAATGCAGTCCCGAGCCCTTCGGCGATGTGGCTACAAGCTTCTCCAGCTCCGCCAACAAAACTGCACATGAGTGGCCAAGGGTTTGTCAACAGCCTCACTGAGTTGAGCTGCAGCAAATTTGCTTATTTGACGGCAAAACTATACGACAAGCAGAATGCTGAACTAGAACATACCAAATCAGTCTGCTACACTGGCTCTGACATGGTTTTGGAATTGATAAGAAAGTGTACTTAATTGAAAATTCAGCACACCTCTGTTCTAAACAAGCCTATGGATGCAGATAAGCAATGCGGAGACAATTTGTGCAAGACTGCCGATAAGCACTGATGAATAATTTGAATAAAGCAAACTATTCCCATCATGTATTGGCAATGTGAGAGCATTCAAAGCTGTTGACGCCTTTGCTAGAAGCGACAGGTGGGGTTTGTGAGACTCAGGTTTCTCTTTCCGAGCTCTTCCCGTATACCACCTGGTTGGCAGGTGGATGCTTTACACAGATCAACCTGGTCCGGTCCGGGGACGTCACGATCCTCCAGCCAATGGGGTTTCTCCGTTCTGGCTACATCACTGACGACATCACTGCCCACCATCCAAGTGGGATTTTTCTGAACGACACCGGATGGTCTCCACCAGCTTTTTGCTCCGGTGAGGCTTCTATGCTATCACATAATAAAGGCTGTCAAACACAAATGCTTGCACTATGCTACACAAATTGCGAAACTCAGCAAGAGCGAGTGGAAATGTTTCCTGTTAGTTTTCTTTTTTGAATCTCTGCCCATTTCATTCCTTTCTTAATCTCGTGCTTCATGGCACAGTCCAGGTGTCCATTCACTGTAAGGTGCATTGCTACACACCTTACAGCTATTGCTGCATTGGTGTTGCTGCATTGATAACATAATGCTTCTCAAAATCAGACTAATAACATAGCTTGCTCATTTGAAACATAACAAGCACCTGTCAAAATGTTTGATTGTTAAGTCACTTAAGCGAATGTGTGGCCAGCCGGGGCCAGTGAAAACTGACAGAAATCAGTGCAGCAACGAATCAATGGGGGGCCTCAGAATACAGACACGATCATGGAAAGTACAAGGTGGATGAAAAGAATGCATTTTTACATTAATACGGCATGTTAAACACTGAACCCACAAAACTACAGCCTACCCCACATGCCGAATACACAGAAAAGGGCCTAAAGTCCTCGAAACACCTCAAAAGTAGCTGATTTCTCCTAAGTCGTAGCCATGCTAACAAATATAGATAACTAATGCACACAGAGGTGACATCATATGGTGTGTCATTAGTCTTAATTAGGGGTGTGCGAATATTCGAAATTTTGGAATATAATTCGAATATTATATTTTTAGTATTCGTATTCGATTCGAAATCCAAGTATTCGTGTTGTTTCGAATATTCGACACGACGCGAATGTTCGTATCTAGCCGAATATTCTATTGCGAGCACCGGCGTTCATTTCGGTCCGCAAGTCCTATCGAGAGAGACTTAACAACATGGCGGCGCCCAGAGCAATGCGTAATGTTGGGCCATGCAGTAGCTGACTGCACTGGTGAGCTTCTTTGTGGCTATACCTGCGAAGCTGGTATAGTCAGAGCTCTGCATGAAATACCCCGCCATACGAGCCAGTTCAGTGCCAATTGAGAGGGCATTTTCTGTGGCTGGAGAAGTTGTTTCAGCTGGAAGGGAACTACTTCTTCCTGACCATGTGGAGCAGCCGGTTTTCCTTCACGACAACCTTTTATGTTCATCCCAGCAACGCACTTCTGTGCTTATGGCAAGATAGCCTTGATCAATGCTGTGTACTAGCCATCTTCTCCCATATTTCTACTCTTCTAAGAACAATGTTCGAGACTTTGATACTTTTTGTGCAGCCACACACACCTTTTGGGCTCATTTCATCACCGATAGTTGAACTGTGATGTTCTTGGGTGCTCAAATAAATGTTTTGTAGTGGTTAAATGCGTCTGTCCTTGATTATTCGATATTCGATTCGACATTCGGAACCAAGTATTCGTATTCGATTCGTATTCGAAAAATTTGATATTCGCACACCCCTAGTCTTAATCTTAAGTGACATGGGATCCTAAAATGTAACACCTCGTGCATTCCAGCACCTTAACTCCACAGCACCTAGCATATAAAATGCGACACAGAGCGCAAAAATGTGAATAACTTTCATTTCCGCTCACTTAAAAACATCAGTTGCTAGGATATTTCAAGACGGCTTCTCCAACATATTTATGAATGTAAAGCCAAAGTGTAACGTGCCAGCAATGCAGGAGGCCTGCTAATAGAGTCATGGAAAAGTTAACCCTAACAGCAGAACAGCCTGAAATTTCTGTGGTGGTTATATGGTGCATTCACAGATGGTGGTGCAGTTTTGAACTTTGCACCTGATTCATATTGTAAGTGCCTCCGTATTTGCACACGGTTTTGTGGACCCAAGACATTCAGAAATCATCAAAATTAGCTCAACTGTGCTGTAATTTTTTTAATAATGAATCGCCCAGCTTTATTATATACTCCTGCCTTCAGAGATAATCAGTGATGAAATCCTGGCAGTTCCTAACTTCTTTTATCCAGCGTTTACAATACCTGGGCGTTACAGGGACAACATTAAATTCTACTCTGTGACGATACATGACCCTCACAATTACAACCACGCTGCCCAACAAACTGTGAATGTCGGGAGCAAGTTACAAACTTGAGAGCACATTCTGCACAAGGCAAAATAAAAAGAAGATGGAACTCAATGCAGCAACCTTAAAGGAAACTCAAAACACTTTTTAAACTACACTGCGAAATTCCTTTGGTTAATAGAGCTACTGCTTCTGGAACATCCTGGTACAAAAAGCTTTTAAATTCCTTCTGTATCGGCATGGTTGCCAATCGCTGGATGTTTCTGCCTACTGCGGGCCATATCCACCCCCCCCCCCCCCCTTTTATTTTTACAGCACTGCAAGCTGTGCAAGTAGGCCACAACAGCACTGTACAATGCTCTGAACACTGCACTCAAAAACAAGCAGGTGGCAGAAAGGTGTTTGTTTTGAAAGCGCACTGCTTTCACTAGAAGCACACACGAGAAAAAAAAAAAGTGCTACTGGAATGCACTTCCCAACACAAATGTCAGCATAATTCCTCAGTCATGAACAAAAAAAAGCACAATAGGTTCAAAGAATAAAACTACTCTCACTGTGACATTTAACAGACACATACACAATTCTCCCAATGGCAAAACGCACGAGTAAAAGATTGTTAGAGACCGAGAACCCAACAAGTAGGGTACAAAAGTGCATGCCAGATACCCTTAGAAACGAGCAGCAATGGTGGAAAGTTTTTTAATTTTATAGCAATGGTGCTTGTTTGTGCAGCCTTGCGTAACCTTACATCAGCTCCCAGCAGGAGTCACAGTAAGTGGCTTGGCAATTTTTTTTTAGGACTCTTGGTATGGTAGGTGATGCTTTAGACTACAAGGCTGCACCATCAGAAACAAGACGCTTCTATCAAAGCTGCTTTGACATGATGTTCAGCATTTATTTCCTACCAGTGTAACACAAGCTACCATACAAACCTTTCTATGGCCGCACATAATTAAATCTACAGTTGTAATGGAAAGGCCATTTGTTGACCCCCAGCTTTCTCTGTTTTCATTAGCTTAGGCTTTGTTCCTTGTAACATTCTTAGCATAACGAAACTAATGGGAAGTGAGAATGACCAGGTCAGATGATCTCTTCACAACTCAGTGCCAGCGATAGGTTGAAAGACACGTACGAGACACGGTCAAACCAGGAGAGCAGCTTGGCGACGTTTGTGGTCGGGGCGTGGCAGATGGCTGCTGGCTCTGGTGCTGAGTCGGCTGCCATGAACACCACCAGGGCATAGGTGGTGCTGTTTGTCTGGGCAACACGAACACACGTGCAGGGGCAGTGTTACCACAGGGCACTGATAGCTTTCAATGCAAAACGGTATACAGCTCAGGCAGCTAGCTACTCACGCCATTTAGTGATATGGTATGCCATGGCTGTAGCAAAGCCCTCACAACCAAGGCTGAAACTGAACCTGCATGTGCTTACTGAGGTGCCGAGTCAGAAGTGAGGAAATGCACGTTACCTCGACAGCCAAGGCTACTTCTATGAGCAGGTATATGCAAGCTTGAAATGAAGATGCACCTAGTTAACATGAAACACTAACCAGCATTTCTGATCGAGTTCATTCCTTTAATGTCTTTTTTTTGTAAGCATTTCTGTGCAAAGCATTTTAGTTAGCAAAGCCTTGCAACAGAGCGCACAGGGTTTGATACGGGAAGGCAGCGGCCATGCATGCAATGCTTGGCTGTGTCAAAACGGAAGGACTCATTGGGTCTCGAAAAATGCTAAAAGTAATCACACAGTTCCTTCACAGTGCATACGCCGATGTCGAGAAGAATTTAGTGATGCTTAATGTTGCACTTCAGAGGCAAGGCCGAGAGACAAGACAAGATCGCGTTAAACTTCTGCTACTATCGGTCCCTATTTTGTGCACAGCGCGTAACTTACGTCATAGCCGCAGTCTCTGTCGTCAATCGGACCGCCATTGAAGTACCTGCACAAGAAATGACATGTTCAGAAGCCGCGGTCCGCACGTCACTTTTTCGTGGCGGGCAATCATCAACAGCACGATACCGCAGCCACGGACGCAGCGCTCAACTAACTATTATGGCAAACAGACGTCATTTATGAGAGGCGAGTAGATAAGCAAGATTAGATACAGAACATGATCGAATTTTGTTAGCCCGCATCCACTGCCAGAAAATAAGGCAATTCGAATCGCACGAAAACAATGCACAAGTTCTGACGAGATTTAGAGAAAATCCGCTCTTCTTTCAGTACGCTGGTCACAGGCGAGGTCTTTACGAAAACGCATACACCAAAACAGCAAACATTTAACGCGAACACAAAACAATTTTCTCGCACGCAGTAGACGAACGGTGACGAACCCCCGGGCAACAAACGGACTACGCGAACACTTCTCAGGAGGGGCTTTGAGAAGCGCACTAACAACAGGCACAACTCACTCCAAAGTTGGCACAATGTAGTGACTCTTGAGGCTCTCAACGTAGGGACTGAGGTTAGCGGTGCCTTCGACGACGATCACAACATCAGCCACCCAGTTGCCCTGGTCGGCGACCACCATGGTACTACAGCCGCACAGGCGCGGCCGCAGGTCTCACTGGAGACTCAAGCCAGTCGCGCACGGCTGCATGCCTGCGGGACACGGCTGGTGACTCACAACGTGACACACGGAGCACCCTTTCGATGCCGGACAGGCTCTCGGGCACAGCGATCAGATCGCCGCAGCGCAACGTAAACGCTCGGGCCGCTGACCGACGCACGCAGCAGCGGTGCAGCGAGAGCAAATGCCCGCCGCGGGAAGAAAGCGAACATCGACGTGAGCCGGTCGCGCACGAATACATCACTACTCCAGCCACTCCGAGAGGAGAGCGAGTGCGTGCCGAGACATCGCACAAACTTGCAAACCATGGGAAGCTTATCAAAAACAGTGCTCAGGACTTCCGAAACACTGTCAACAGCAACGAAAATTGCGCGATTTACAGTACTCACTTGTTATCTGACGCACAGCAAACGCTAGAGCCGTAGATAGGGTGTCTACCGTAGAGGGGTACAGGCTCCAATCGCACGACGACCGTTTTCGAACGCCGTCGGTTCCTCGTAGCAGTTTGAACGGTAAATTGTTCTAGTTCCTTTTAGAGACAGCCTGTCAAAACGGGGAAACCGCAGGCAGAAAGTCGCATTGCCAGGCAAAATGCCGTAGACGACGAGACGAGACGTTTGCGATAGTTTTGGGCGCCAAATTCAAAATGTTGGGACCAACAATACGAATTAGTTGGATGCAGTCAAAGGCATGTTTTAGGCGACTTGGCACTGTTTCGCTGGAGCGTGCTCCTGGCGGCGCAAACAGATCTAGCTGTTACCACGAGGAAGTAATTGCGCCCGCAGGTGTTGCAAAGTAATGAGGAACAGGCAGAGACGCGTCGCTAGAGTCGGCGACACCGGGGGCCGGTGCGGTCCTCGGTGCGGCATGAGCTGCGTTCCTAATTTTTAACATTAACTTCATTTGTATGACAATTCACCATTACTTTAATAATGGCTGTAACTTTAAGGTTGTATAGAATTTGCACATACAAGACCTCACTCCACGCTGCATCACCTAACCGCTGTTAACATGCATAAACGCATGAATAGATGTTCCGACATCCTAACAAAATATGCTTGCCTCTAGAATTTGCACACAGTGGAAATAAATTGTCTCTAAGGAATTCTTGTCAACACCATTCTTGCCAATACCAACAACCATTCTTGTCAACAAACCGACGCTCCTCTTAGGACTAGAAGCGGCAGATTTGTTTCTATAAATAAAAAAAATAAAGCGAATTGATCGCTCATATTTTTTGTTATAGGTGAGATGAGACGATGCGAGAGCTCAGTGGCCCATTTACGGGCCGTGAACGTGCTGAAGACGGCGGTAACAACGACGAATTCAGTCCGAGGCGAGGGGTGCTTCGAAAGGGGCCGACATTTTGAAAACGACGTTTGAACGTACGCAAGACTCGCGCTCGGTAAGCTCGGGACGCGAGCGTACGTTAAGGCTCGATATGAAATAGCGTTTGGCGCATGCGCACTTTAAAGGGCCACTGCCCAGGGTCCGGACATTTTTGAAAAACAAGCCCACTGCATAGATGAGGCATCGAAGATAACCTCTGCAAAATACTAGAGCCATGCGCGCCCCGAAAAGCTGCGAAAATTCAAATCAAAGCCCGTTCGTTCTTTCCTTCCTTCAAAAACGGGCCCGGCCCACTACTCTGCACCCCGCTGACGTCAAGGGGGGCTACATTCGCTAAAAGCACTCCATTGGTGCATCGTT
This sequence comes from Amblyomma mixtum, assembly GCF_055824585.1. Lineage (NCBI taxonomy): Eukaryota > Metazoa > Arthropoda > Arachnida > Ixodida > Ixodidae > Amblyomma > Amblyomma mixtum. The sequence continues at coordinate 204,034,521 of NC_143012.1, read as the reverse complement.
CTGACTGACGGGAGAAGGTTGGGCGTAGCCTTGGCGTCGCGTCGTCTGCACAAGGCTTTCCGCAGCGCCTTCTGTTCTGGCTCATGCCTACAAACCCGCATGAAGGACCAAAAAAAAAAAAAACTGCGGAGGGAGCGTGCGGCGACAGCCTTGAACCCTAGCCATAAAAAGTAAAAAAATAGTAAAACTGAGGGAGCTGGTTCGCCCCCCCCCCCCCCCCCCCCCGCCGTGATCACGTCACGAGACGCTCTGCGTGCGCGCTTTCTTCTCAGTTTCTTTTCTTCTATGCGAGCCCCCAAAACAAGGTTTTAATTAGTAGTGCAGCAGAGCCTTTCCCTCGCTCGCCCACTTGACCGCTCCGCACACACACCGCTTATCTTTCGTGCATCTTGCGTACGCCTTGACTCCAATGAATGACATATGCTTTGGAGCGGAGAAAAGACACAAACACACAGAACACAAACACGCATGGAGAAAAGCAAACGGGCGGTTGCCGGGTCCGCGCTTCGCCGTGTGTTTCGAACATAACCGACTTCCGCCCCTCCGCTCGTGAAACGGTGGGGAGGCCTAAAAGAAAATGAAAAGGTGGCTCGTTAACTGGGAATGACAAACAGATGTATGAAAGGATGCGCTCGCTAACAAGTCTAGGTGGTCGAGCCGATCGCACCTCTCGATCGTTCAGTGTGCGGAGAAAATGCAAAAACCAAGAAAAGAATTCTATTGAAGGCGGGGCCATGACGTCGCCCTGTGACGCACTCCACAGACACCACGCCTCCGGCTTACACCGGAGAAGGAAGGGGTGATTTTGCCTTGCCGAGCCTACTCGACGAGGAGCGGGAGAGAAGAATTTCGAGGAGGGAATGGAAGGAGAGGAGGCTCGCTCAAAGAGAGGTAGAGAGTGTCTGCTGCGCTGGGGTGGGCACGGGCCCTTTAAAGCACACCTATCCCATATACCTATATCCATATTTTATACTGTCACTACATTCTGCACACATCGTAGCTGGAATGACTCGACGGACTCCCGCGGTACTACACGACACTTCCCAAACGCATATTCGAAAGCCTCAGCTCGTTTTCAGTGTACAACGATAACGACGGCGGCGGTCACACTAGTCCGACAAGGACACTCTATATCACGCTCAACAGCAGCATGTGACTAGAGTGAAATATCTAGTTTACTATAATATCGCTGTAATGAGACAAATTTGTCAGGCCAACGACACCGACGAATCCGATCGGCGGACGGTCAGCCTTGTCGGCGGCTGAGCGAAAGCACGATGAGGCAGCCGTGTGAATATGTTCGCGCTTTTAAATGAGTGATACGAATGGCTACATTTCACATGTGCACACCTGAACACTCACCAGCAGTAAGCGCTTGCCAGATTAATTTCAGTCGACGACGGCTCCCTTCCCTTCCGCGACGACTAGGCCTAGCGAGTCCGCAGGGTTGGATCTGTGATTGCGGCGGTTGTGAAGAGCGAATCATAAGCTTTGGCGAATGCAAATGGTCACCGAGTGTAGTTTTGGCAACAGTGACCTGAAATCAACTATTGCTTACATCGCAGGGCACATATACGATGAACGGCAAACGCCTGTGTGACCCAGACTGCCGAGCCGTGCTTTACGGCCAGCAGCAGTCGTCGCCGTCGCTAGCTTGTGGATAACAAGTTAGGCCGTTCCAGTTAAAGCGAATGGTCGCCAAACGTACTTCTGCATGAAGTAGTTTGAAATAAAGTACTGGTCACGCCGGAGGAAGCTGGGACAAGAAGGGAGAAGCGCCGGTCCTGCTCGATGTCAACAACCCGTGTTTCTCAAGCGTGCGATCGCATCATCGCTTCCCACACATTGTCGCACTTCGTAAACAAGCACGGGTACAACCGGTAAAAAATAAAAAAGGTTGTTTAATAGAACTAAAACACAGATTACATTTTATGTCAAGAAAAGAGCACTAGCTGTTCGTACGCAGAAATGTAAACAACAGTATGAGACAGTCGTCCTCATCGGCGCACTGCTGTGGAAATTTCATGCTGACGCGGTTAATGTTCTTTGGTGTAATATGATCTTCAAGCATTCCCTCAGACAGAACACGAGGTATTTCCTAAACAAACAACAGAAAAAAACGAGCAGCGGGTATCGAAGTGAACAGCCACAGAGACGAAAGCAGACGCTCGTTTGTGAGCGGGGCGAAGCGAAGGCAGCGGCGACGGCTATTGGTCGGTTTGGGCTCGAAGGCATTCCAAAATCTGGAATGTCTCCGCGTAGCTCCGTCGACTCGAATGTCATCTGAACCGAATGCCGTTGAAAAACTTCGTGTAGCAGCGTTGGTTTGGCAGTCGAGTCGGATGACATTCGGTTGGAAAGCATTCGAAACGCCCGTGTAGCAGGGTAGAAAAGTATCCGACTTTATTTTTTTTTTGCGAACACCTGATGGATATGAAACAAGCGCGTTTGCATCAGGTGACCTTGAACCTTTGTGCGAATGCACCAATTTTTCTGCACATTCCATTATCACCGAAGATTTGGCCATGGAGATAGTCGCGGCGAAATTCGTGCCGAAGCTGCTCCCGGTGTAGCAAAAGCAGCTTCGTGTTGAATTAAGTCTCACAGGACATGCTGGACAAACAGTGACCTCGACTTCATCAACACCACACTGGTAACGAGTCTTGGGTGTCCGGGTACGACCCGGAAACCAAATCCCAGTCGTCACAGTGGAAACATTCCACGTCATCAAGACCAAAGAAGGCCCGCCAAGTGCGCAGCAATGTGAAAGTGATGCTGACTGCTTTCTTTGACTCCCTCTGCGTAGCACATCATGAGTACGCACCCCACAGGGTCCAACAATGACCAAAGAGTACTACAGGGATGTCCTCCGTTGCCTACATGATGCTGTGCGGCGCAAGAAACCGGAGTTGAGGTCAACAGGAAAGTGGCGCATCCATCACGACAATGCTCCTGCACATTCCTCGCACTTGATTTAGACTGTTTTGGCGAAAAACCAGACTCCTGTAGTTCAATAGACTCCTTACTCTCCTGATATGGCCCCCTGCGATTTCTGGTTGTTTCCCAAAATCAAGAGGCCATTGAAAGGAGCGCGATTTCAGACAAGAGAGGACATTATGGCTGCAACGACAGCTGAGCTAAACTCCATTCCGAAAAGGGCCTTTCAGGAATACTTCCAACAATGGCAGCACCGCTGGGAGAAGTGTGTGGAGTCCCAAGTAGACTACTTTGAAGGTGACTAGGTTTGCAACGCTCCAGTTACGCAACTTTTTTTTTCTTCGAATACTTTCTAACAGTCGGATACTTTTCTAACAGACCTCGTACATGGCAAAATAGGTGGCGTCCAATCTCAACGAGCCGCAAGGCATGCTGGGTACTCCGACTTCCGGTTCGTTTGGCGAGAAGCGCGTGTACGGCGCTTTGCTTGAAATGCTGAATTGCCAAGCTTAAATTCGCTCTTTATATGTTAGTACGCGCGAATAAGTCGTAAAAAAGGTCAGCATGCATGCTCTACGTGCATTATTTCCGCGGTGACCGCGGAAGTCAGCCTTTGCATCGACCGCTTTGGCGTAACCAAGTTCCAAAACGCATGTGGAATGGACGTTAGCAGGTCTTTAGAATAGCTAAGTTTTTACTTGAAGTCAGCCTTTGTTACTCTTGACAACAAATTTTTTATCCAAAAACAAGGAGTCTGTATTGGCTCGAGCGTCTTCGAACTATAGACGCCCCCCCCCCCCCCCCCCCCCCCCCCTGCCCCGGCCTTCCGGACGCCCATGCTAATGTGCAAACTGACGCAATCTATCTGGTTTTTGCGAAAGCCTTTGATAAAGTATCTCACCAGCTCTTGCTACTAAAACTTCAACTGCTGAACCCGGGCGTTATAATGTGGATACAGGAATTTTTGTCCAATCGTATGCAAATGGTTTTAGTCAACAATAATTTATCTAGACCCCTCTCAGTAACTTCCGGTGTGCCCCAAGGATCTGTCCTTGGTCCTTTGCTGTTTTTAATATGCAATAACAATTTACCTCAATGTATTTCTTCTAACATATGCATGTTTGCAGACGACTGCGTCATTTGCTGCACAATCAATAACATATCTTACCAAACAGCTCTCCAGAACGATCGAATCAGCGTTTCATAATGGCGCAATAATTAACTAATGACGCTAAATGCCAACAAATGTAAACGCATGTACAGCCTTTGTCAAAAGTTTGGAGCCTAGGGGGTTTTCTTTTGAGCCACACTGTGTCGTTCGCCTCGTACACGACCTCGCCGGCTCTCCACTTTGTACTTCCCGCGTGGCTCGCGCAGTGCAGCGAGCAACGCATGCCGAAGCAATTACCGGCATGGGGAGGACGCCCTTCTGGAACGTAGACGTGACGCCTCGGGCCGAGGGCGCGCGTGCGGCGTGGCCTTGTTGGGCCTTGCCGTCACGAAAGGGGTGGTCTCCCTCCCACCGCGACTGATCAAAGGACTGATCCGCTGACTGATACCGTTGTAGCCATACGGGGAGGTAAACAAAGGTCTTCCGGTCGGACGCAGCACGCGAGGGTGGCCGCCCTGAGGCAGTTATGCACTTAAGACCAGGGTGTCGAACCGGAATTCTTTCGGGTTCGGTTCGGGTTCGGGTTCACGCCTTTCGGGTTCAGTTCCGGGTTCGGCTCCAGAGCGACATTTCGTTCCGGTTCGAACCGGTTCGGATCGCGTCGAACCGTTAAAACGGGTTCAGACAATAAAAAAATCTGAACGCAGATTGTTTTCATTCAACCTTTTTTTTTTACTGTTTACTTTTCTGTGTGTTATGAGTATACAGAACAAAAACTACAAAATTTTCACTATGCGCGATGTTCTGACTTTGCCCACTTTAAATTATTGTCCGCGGCGAAAGGATAAATTTACGCAAGAACCGCGAATTCAAATGAACTCAAAATTACTGTATCTGGTGAGGTACATAAGCAGAAAAGGTGATAGATGAAAAGCTGATAGATTTTGCACCTACTAAGCCCTCCAGCTTCAACAGTTTCGGAGACCCAGTCACGCGAGTAATTGGTCTCCCCTGAACGGGCGCTGTCAGCACCGCCGCATGCGCCCACTGTGAGGGGAAGCTGCCGTGCGTCGACAGATATATACAGCCAAGACATCTTTCCGTCACCCCCAAAAACGACTTGCCAGTCACTCCTGTCCCAGGCACGACGCCTCCTGCATGCATCCCAGGAGCTTACAACAAATATTTTATTTGCATCACCCGTTCTATATCACCTTTGTAATTCGCATTTTATATATCTCGACCACCTATAACTCACTTTCTTTAAAAACACAGCTAATCATGGCTTCTCGCTAGTACAGTGTAAAATTCAAATTTTGGCCTGTGGTAATGTCGTTGCCATCTCTTGCTCTGATAAAAAGATTATGATAAAAAAAGCAGGCTGGGATTGGCTGGGAGCACTACCTGTCTGCATAGACACAAACTTGCGACATATTCATTGCGACATGCGTTGTCACACTGTTGCAAGTGCTGTACTGTACGAGGAGGAACGTAAATTCGCTACATAGGATTTTTGTGACTTTTCGGTGTCAGGACCCCCCCCGAAATTTTCTTAGCACTACACTCCCCCCTCCTCTTTTCTACACAACCCTCCCCCCCCCCCCCTCGTGCTATTCACACCGCATCGATATATTAAAATGGAAAAACGAAAATAAGAATGTCGGTTTGGTGACAAAAATAGTTCCTGTTCTAAATAGGAAGCGGAAGTTATTGCAGAAAATAATCACTCTTCTTCGCCATCGCGCTACATATGGCACTCCTTTTAATTGTAGGTACAGTTCATCCAATAAAACATCTTATCACGTCAGCCTACTTTTTAATCCTTTGCACTGTCCTCAAGTGATCACAAACTGTCACTCCTCCGCGGTGGCTCAGTGGTTATGGCGCTCGGCTGCTGACCCGAGAGACACGAGTTCGATCACGGCCACTGCGGTAGAATTTCGACGGAGGCGAAATTCCAGAGGCCCGTGTACTGTGCGATGTCAGTGCACGTTAAAGATCCCCAGGTGGTCGAAATTTCCGGAGCCTTTCACTACGGCGTCCCTAAGAGCCTGAGTCGCTTTGGGACGTTAAACCCCCCCAAACCAAACCAATCATAAACTATCGCGGAAATGAAAAGCGCATCTTTTTTAAGCGCCTCTGCGTCCGGGTGCAGGTTCACATCCATGGGGCACAAGTTCTCAAAAATGATATTTGTTTGCAGTTGCTGACTTTGTTGTAGCGCAGAAGCGTTTGGGTTGTTGTATATTTTGTGATTCTAAATATCCGTTATTTTTCGTGCAAGCGTCTTTTTTTGTGAGAAGATGAATTTCCTTTACGAATCAAATCCTCGGAGTCCTGTGTCCACTCATATCATGTAGATACTACGGTGAACAAAACTAACCGTTCGGGTTCAATAACGACTAAGATATTGTTTGCGCGCAGGCTCTCCTTCTTTTTATTTTTTTAAGACGAAAGCCTTTAATGCCTCATACTGTCGTGACCGAGTAGTGTTAGCAAGTGTGCGCGCGTTTCGGCGTTACTACTTAAAAAAAAACAACCTGTGTCGAGGCTGGGAACCGAACCAGGGCCTTTGGCGTTTGAAGTGGAGACGCTACCACTCTTTTTTTCTTTCTTTCATGTTATTTATTTACATGGTTTTGTACAGAAAGTATATATATACATATATGTGTGTGTGTATACACACACAAAAAAACAATTTACAGAGCACTAGGTAGGCGCTACGTCTCCGCCACGAAGGCTCAGGGTTTCAGCACGAACAAAAGGCGTATCTAGTGAATGCATGGGTTTCATAAATAAAATAAAAGAAATAAAAAATAAGACTACGAAAAGTAACAGAAATAGAAAAACGAAATAAAAAATAAAATATGAAAAATAAAAATTAAAGAAAAAGTGCCCTAGGAAAGGCTTTCGCCTTGCAGCACTTTAGAGAGCCAAAGTGCCCTCTGAATTTTTTTTTTATCAGCAGCGTATAACTCTTCCAGAAAAAACACTTCTGGCTACACCACTGGTGTTGTGCCATGTGATCTATTTATGTTGCTGGGACTATTTAGCCTCTGGAGGAGCCGTATGATACCGCCACGCCAAATCAGCGCGGTCATCGAAATCTTTTATGCGAAGCATACTACTTTAGCTACCACTTCAGCCCTTCACCGTGGTTATGCGCCTCCAAATCACGTGATACATGACGTCACACCACGTGACACGATGACGTCACGACAGTAGAGAAACGGGGGCCCACCTCGCGCCGTCGCTGTGGTTGTGCGCCTCCAAATCACGTGATACATGACGTCCCACCACGTGACACGATGACGTCACGACAGTGGAGAAACGGGGGCCCACCTCGCGCCGTCGCTGTGGTTGTGCGCCTCCAAATCACGTGATACATGACGTCACACCACGTGACACGATGACGTCACGACAGTGGAGAAACGGGGGCCCACCTCGCGCCGTCGCTGTGGTTGTGCGCCTCCAAATCACGTGACACGATGATGCCACACCACGTGACACGATGACGTCACGGCAGTGGAGAAACGGGGGCCCACCTCGCGCCGTCGCTGTGGTTGTGCGCCTCCAAATTACGCGACACGATGATGCTTCGCATTCTCCAGGTTTAACCAAGTTAAGCCTCAGCCATTTTTTTCCGTGAGCAGTGCGCATTGGTATGAGTAGTAAATGCTGTCCTGAAAGAGCCGCCTAGCTGGCTCACCTGTCTGCATGCATGTGAGTGCTGTTACGACCCATCTTGAGACCCGAGATGAAACGGAGGGAGATTCAACGTAGCGGCAATTTTGACGGGTCGTTTGACTTCAACTTGACCCCACGATGACCTCACAGAAAAGGGTGACTTTCTGGGAAGTGGCCGCTGAGGCTCTTCCCACACTCGGCTCGGCGAAAACGACCTCCCCTTCGAGAAGCAACCGACGACAGGAGAAAAAAGGGTGTCCCTCGTCTTGAAAAAAAAAAACCCGGAACGAATCAGAGGAAGCCTGCACAGCTGCGGCTGTGACGTCAACAGGACACAATGCTATAGGAATGCGGACTTAGCATCTTCCACGCCAGTTCCCACGTGCGGGCTCTCCACAGGTGTCTTGGCCAGCTGCGTCTGTGACGTCATCCTGCCACACCTGTGTTTGATGGACGCGAGCGGCCAAGTCAGTGCTACAGTGCTGCGGACTTATCTTCATCCTCGCCAGTTCCCACGTGCGGGCTCTCAACAGGTGTCTTGGCCAGCTGCGTCTGTGACGTGTGGTGGCGATCTTTTGTGCCACGATGAGTTACCGCCTAGTGAGGGGGCTCAACAGGTCTTCGATGGCGGTGCTAGTGCCGATCTTTTGTGTCGCGATGGATTGTCGCCTGGTGAAAGGGCGGAGCTTTGGGCTATATAACCTGCGACCAAAGTGGGCACGAACGCTCTAGACCTTCGGTAATAGGTTCATCCAGTGGCTCTGAGCCTTGGGTATCAGGCTCATCCAGACGCTCGACGCTATGAACTTAAATTTTGATTCCTTGTTCTTCCTTTGTAAATTTTTGTAAATAAGTGTCTCAGTTTCTTGCCATTAAATCTGCTTGTTTTTGAAATCTCCAACTTCGAAGTTCAGACCGTTCCTCATCCCGGACACGCTACCTCGAGCCGCAACAACTGGTGATCAGCGGTGGGATCTGAAGCTACAAGCGGCAACAACGGTCGGCCAGCGAGAGGGCAGCTGTCTCAGGACATGATCACATGTGTGGGTGAGTGCTTCGCTTTTCCTCTGATGTGGACCAGCTTCTAAAGGAGGGTTAAATTTTAGAACTGGTTCTAAATTTTAGAACCTGTGCTTAAATCCTAAAGGTTTGGTATTTTTGGCATAGTGGTTTTGGAAATAGCCCAGACTCACAGCTATCATGGACCTGCAGAAGCCGGACCTGTTGCAGTTGTGTGAGGAATTGGGGATTGAGACAAGGGGTTTGGCACGAAAACCTGTGATAATTCAGGCCATTACTGATTTGGGGGCAGATGATGAGGAGCTCATTGAAGCATGGAACCTCATCGAGCAAAAAAGGGAAGAGCAGCTCAGACAGCAGAAGGAAGAAAATAAGAGTCGTGAGCGCGAAAGTGAGATTGAGGCAAAAAGAATGGACCGGCAGATTGAGCTCCATAAGTTAGAAATGGAGTTGCGTAAGAGGTCGGGAAATTGTCCCCAGCAGGCGATACCTCTTCTCAGCAAGGAGACAGGGTTCAGGATGTCTAAGCACATGCAGCCATATGTGGTATCAAGGGATATCGGTCTGTGTCTTGTAAATTTTGAACGAACCTGCGAGAACCTCGCCTACAGTCAAGAAACGTGGTCTCAAGGGTTACTGACGGTTCTGCCCTGCGAAGCAGCGGAGGTTGTCGCGCGGCGCAGCAAGGAGGACGCGGACAACTACGAGAAGGTCAAGGCTTGCCTTCTACGAAAGTATAGACTTAGCGCCGAGGCGTTCACGCAAAGATTTCGGGGAGCTAAGAAGTCGAGGGACGAGAGCTATCCCGATTTCTTATACAATTTGAAAGTGAACTTGGTTGAGTGGCTAAAGAGTACGGAGTCATATGGTGACCGGGACGCTGTAGTTGAGAGAATTTTGTTGGAGCAATTTTACAACTGCCTCCCTGAAGAGGAGAGAAATTGGCTAAGGGACCGGGACAACGTAGCGACGGCGACGAAAGCTGCCGAACTCGTTGAGGAGTACGCTTCGCGCCGGCAGTTTAGCAACACCACTAGAGTTGATAGGCCCCGTAATTTCGGAAGGAGTGCGAATTATCGTCCCGAGAGGCACTTTGCGAGCTCTACAGTCGAGAAGGAAGAAAGGAAGGTTCCTTCCGACAAACCTCAAAAACAGGACGACAGTGAGAAGGGTGCAAAAGTGGCCAAAGCACAGAAAGAAAAAGCCGCGTTTGAGTCTAGGAGGCCGCTCACTTGTTACAGATGCAGTGAGCCGGGTCACATAGCAATGAACTGCCGAAAAGAAAAGGTGGCGTTCTCGTATGTCAGTGACTGCAATGAAAACATGAAGCTGCTGGAACCTTACATGCATGACCTGGTAGTGAACGGGAAGCCATGCAAGGTGCTGCGCGACTCAGCCGCAACGATGGATGTTGTCCATCCGTCGTATGTGTCACCATCCGATTACACAGGCCAATGTTCATGGATCCGCCAGGTAGTGGACGAACAAAGCGTGTGCTTGCCCATAGCGACAGTGGTAATTGAGGGCCCTTTCGGTACGCTTACAGCCGAAGCTGCAGTTTCAGGAAAGCTACCTAAATGCTATCCGTATTTGTTTTCCAACAAATCTGATATGTTACTAAGGGAAAAGGGGATCATTTTTGGAGACCGAGTTGTGCAGGCATTAACACGTTCGAAGGCGCGAGAACTTACAACACAGCTTACTCAGTAGAATTCTCCTACGGAGGAAACAGCAGTGAAACTGGTGGAGGAAACAGATGAACAGGGTTCAGGAAATCGCGCTAGTGAGGCCCCCGAGACCGGTCAACCTGGTGGTGAGCTTAACGAACCGCAGAACGAGGAAATCATCGATAGTGCCCTTTTGCCGCCAGTGTCAAGTAGTTTCACGACGCTTCTGAGCGGGAACCGAGAGGAGCTGGCTATGGAGCAAGTCAATGACCAGACAATACAGGAGATCAGAGAGCTCCACAGAACAAGTAAGAGAGCAAAGGGGAATATTGCTTTCTGAATGAGAGGCGGTGTGCTTTATCGTTTATACACGGATAAGCGGGGAGAGGAGCGAGACCAATTAGTCGTTCCGCAGAAGTACCGACAAGACTTACTCCGAATTTCTCACGGCAATTCGTGGTCATGCCACCTGGGAATCAAGAAGACAAAGCAGAGGCTTTTGCAAGAGTACTACTGGCCTGGATGTTTTAAGGATATGGAGCGTTTTGTGAAATCGTGCGACACGTGCCAGCGGGTCGGAAAGGCGCAAGATAAATGGAAAGCACCGATGGTGTTAGTCCCAATCATTACTGAGCCGTTTCACCGGTTGGTGATAGACGTAGTTGGGCCACTTCCCGTGACAGAGACAGGGTGTCGTTATATCCTCACCATTCTTGAACAATTTAAGAAATACAGAAATAAGTTAAACAATGACATCCGCAATGCAAGGAGACATTATTATGAGAATTACTTTGGCTCAGTCGACCGTCCTGACATACTTTGGAAAAAGCTGCGATCCCTTGATGCCAAGTATGTCAACGCTACCATTGATAAGGTGACCCATGACGGAAAAGATTATGTAGGAGAAAACTTAGCCGAAGCATTTAACACTCATTTCACACAATATGTTCAACCTGCATCTGAACTGCACCATAGATCTATCTCTAGGTGCCCTGCCACTCTTTTCCTTGCACCTGTTGATGAAAGCGAAATTATAAAAACATTCCATGAATTATCAAACTCCACTTCTTGTGACGTCAACAACATCCAGATTCGCCCAGTGAAATATATCATTGAATACATCTCTACTCCTCTTGCTTATATATATAACCTATGTCTAGAAACCGCAACCTTCCCCTCAGATATGCAAATAGCAAAGGTGACAGTCCTGTATAAAAAGGGTAATAAGAATGACTTTGGTAATTACAGACCAATTAGTATTCTTCCAGTATTTTCTAAAGGTTTAGAAAAATTGTGCTCATACGAATGGAAAAATTTCTGCAATCTCATCACATAATTACTAGTTCACAGTATGGATTCAGACAGAATAAATCAACAGAGCTTGCGCTTCTTCACGAAAAGGAATATATATTAGAACATTTTGAAAACAAAATGTTAGTACTAGGCATATTTGTGGATTTCACGAAGGCGTTCGACAGGATTAGTCACAGTATTCTTTTGGAAAAGCTTGAACTATACGGGATACGAGGACAAGCTTTGCATCTCTTGAAATCTTATTTATCATCTCGAAAACAATATGTTCAGATTAGAAACTTCAAATCATCACAACGCTCAGTTAATACCGGTGTCCCTCAGGGCAGCATCCTTGGCCCTCTGCTGTTCAATCTCTACATTAATGACATTGTAACTATTGACACTTCCGCCCGCTTTATCATTTATGCCGATGACACTACTATCCTTATACCTGGTGATACCTGTGACGATCTAAATATGCATGCTAATCGCATATTAAAGAATCTAGAGGAATGGTCAGACTCAAATTTTCTTTCAATAAATGTGTCAAAATCCAAAGCTGTAATTTTCCGTCCGAAGAATAAAACTTGTAGTGCAGAACTAGCTCTCTGTTATAAATCACAAGAAATTGAAATAGTAAAATCATTCAAATCACTTGGTGTTTATTTTCACGAAAAATGCTGTGGGATGACCATGTCAGTCATGTCATGTTGAAGACATCTAAGGTTATAGGTTTTCTATCACGCCACAGACATATTTTACCACAGACAGTCAAACTTCTCTTATATAATTCCCTGTTCTGTTCACACATAAACTACTGCACATTAGTGTGGGCAACAACAACACATACTAACTTACACAAGATATTAGTACTTCAGAAAAAAGTCCTTCGTATAGTTTATGACTTGCCCGTTAGACACACAACTCAGGATTTGGTAACTAACCTCAACATTATCACCATATTAAACCTCTATGCTTACAGACTGCTGCGCGTGTATACAGTTGAGCAAAAGCGCCATGTTGACACCATTTCCTCTATGTATCCTTTACATCAGTCCGATTCACCATATCCGCATCGCCACAAACCACAATGGGTTTTACCTTTCACAAGAACTAGCTACGGTCGTCAAAGACTTAATTACCAACTACCGTATTTACAAAACCAGTTAATTGAAGCAGGCGTAAACCTCCGTGAAATCACCATCTCCTCTCTGCGTAGTATGATTGTTCATTTCGTTAAGTGCTAATACATCAACTCCTGTTTTATGAATTGCTCTCCACCCTTTTTGTTATTTGATGACTGGTCGTCTACTGTGCTGATACCCCTTTTTCGTTGCTGATACCCCCTTTTGATTTCTGCGCATTCTGTTCGGTTACAGACATTGCTTATATTGATGTTTTTGTTCATCTATGACTTGATGTTCAATTTAGTTCTTCGTTTTATGTTCTTAATGACTTGATGACTTGATGTTCAATTTAGTTCCTCGTTTTCTGTCACTGCTGTCTGAACAGGAGAGGAGAACTCCGTCAAGCGGATAGCCGCTTTTTTTCTCCCCTCCTCCATCAAATTGTATTTGATTTGGTGGAAATAAAGCATTATTATTATGTTATGCCCTGCCACGAAGTTTCCAGAGGCTGTCGCGCTGCGCGAGGTGACGTCAGAGAGCGTCGTGGATTCACTGTTATCAGTCTTTGCTCGAGTCGGATTTCCTTCCGAGATCCAAAGTGATCAGGGTAGTGTATTCACAAGTGCCCTCACTACCTCATTTCTAGAGCGGTGCGGCATTAAGATAGTGCATAGTTCAATCCATCATCCGCAGAGCAACAGCCTAGAAAGGTGGCATTCTGTTCTAAAGCGTGTGCTTAGGGGACTATGCTACGAAAACAAACGCGACTGGGACGCCTGCCTACCTGCAGCGCTTTTCGCTTTGCGGTCAGTGCCGCATGAATCCACAGGATTTAGCCCCGCCGAGTTGGTGTACGGAAGGTCACTGCGCTCACCTTTGCGAATGGTACGCGAAGCCTGGGAAGGGCGCGGGGAAGACCCGACAGTAGTAGAGTTCGTCTTGACTCTGCTGGATCGTCTACATAACTCTAAAGAACTCGTGGAGGCCAGCATGAAGTCAGCCCAGGCTCGTTCGAAGGTCTATTATGATCGGACAGCTCGTCAACGATTGTTTTGCATCGGTGACAAAGTAATGTTGCTCAGAGCTTCAAGGCAAAATAGGCTCGAAGTGCAGTGGGAAGGGCCTGCAGAAGTAGTTGCCAAGCTCTCTAACACCAATTACGTGGTGAAAACCCCAGGAAAGCGCAAAGAAGTGCGCATTTACCATTGCAACCTAATGAAGCCTTACGTACAGAGAGAAGCAGCGGTAAATCTAACGCTTAACCTTCCTGAGGAGATGGAAGACAACCTTATCTGTCTAAGCGGAGAGGAAAGCAGCGCGCAGGGACTTCTCAAGAGGACTAAGCAGAGAGGAGAACTAAAAGAAAATCAGTTGTCTGATCTCGGCGAACTGATAGCAGAGTTTGATGACTGCTTCGTAGACAGGCCAGGAAGGACTGATTTGATTAAGCACGATATCGAGTTAACCTCCGAGAGGCCAGTGCGGTCAAGGTGCTATCGACTCTCTCCTAGGCAGAGAGATATCCTTGATGGGGAGGTAAAGCGCATGCTGGAGTTAGGAGTAATCAAGCCCTCCGAAAGCGAATACGCTTCGCCTATGATCTTGGTGGAAGCTCCGGGTAAAGACCCAAGGCCGGTAGTAGACTATCGGAAGTTAAATACTCTCACCAAGGATCAAGTGTATCCTATTCCCAATATCGAGGAGAGAGTGGAACAGGTCAGCCGAGCAGCCTATGTAACCACGCTAGACCTTACTCGAGGGTACTGGCAAGTGCCGCTCACTGAGCGCGCCAGCAGATGCGCAGCTTTCGTCACTCCAACGGGAAGCTATCAACCAACAATGATGAGCTTCGGGCTCAAAAATGCTCCCTTTTGTTTTTCCCGCCTCATGGATAGGGTTCTGAAGGGCTGTGAAGCATTTGCGGTGCCCTACTTGGATGACATTGCTGTCTTCTCAGATTCATGGGCGGACCATGTACCGCATCTGAGAGCAGTGCTAAGCCGTTTGCGTCAAGCTGGGCTCACTGTAAAGGCCGAGAAGTGTTACCTTGCGAGAGCAACAGTGGACTATTTGGGTCACAACGTAGGCCAAGGTTTCAGGAAACCCAGTGAGGTTAAGATCTCGGCGGTGGCGGACTACCCGCGGCCTAGAACAAAGACGGACATTCGGGCTTTCTTAGGGCTCACAGGGTATTACAATCACTACATCCGTGATTATTCAGCTTTGGCAAGCCCCCTGACCGATGCTCTCCGCAGGACAGAGCCGACAAATGTAGTCTGGGACGAAAAAAGGAAGCGTCGTTCTTAAACTTGAAGGCAGCACTGATTAGCCGCCCGATATTGCGAGCTCCTGATTACGACCGAGAATTCACGGTCCAGTGTGATGCCAGTGATCGAGGGCTAGGTGCAGTTCTCTGCCAGAGAGATGACAACGGCAACGAACATCCCGTGCTCTACCTAAGCCGAAAACTCAGCTCTCGAGAGATGGCGTACTGCGCGTCGGAAAAAGAGTGCGCTTGCATTGTTTGGGCTATCCAGAAATTACAATGCTACCTCGGAGGCTCCAAATTCGTCGTAGAGACCGACCATTGTCCCCTTTCGTGGCTGCAAACTTCGACATCAAAGAACAGTCGCCTTCTGAGGTGGAGCCTGATTCTGCAGCAGTATCATTTTGAGATAAGGTACAAGAAGGGCAAATTAAATGGAAACGCGGACGCACTTAGCCGTTCTTTCTAAGCGGTCCGGGGTGCTCTCCATGTAACCAAAATTGCTACTCAGTTTTTTTTTTGTGCGTTTTTGAAAGTGAGGGTGTACAGTAGCAGGTTCGGTTTTTCTCAGCTTGCGTGGGTCCTGGGAGTTTTCAGTGTGGGCTATTCACAACGGCTATACTAACCGGATTATAGCACCCTCTTTTGGAACTGGTTTGCTCGGAGGGAAGTTGAGTGCTTGCTTGCGCATGTGGTTGAAGTTTCAGAGACGCCTCAAAGAATTTGGCCGGCGTAATAGAAGACCACGTTGCGAGCGGCAGAGGGCTTCTGGCATACTTCTGGCATGCTTCTGCAAGTCGTCTCTTCGTGCAGCAGCGATGACTGCTACTCGCCGAGACTCGTCTGGCGGGGGAGGTAGCTGTTACGACCCATCTTGAGACCCGAGATGAAACGGAGGGAGATTCAACGTAGCGGCAATTTTGACGGGTCGTTTGACTTCAACTTGACCCCACGATGACCTCACAGAAAAGGGTGACTTTCTGGGAAGTGGCCGCTGAGGCTCTTCCCACACTCGGCTCGGCGAAAACGACCTCCCCTTCGAGAAGCAACCGACGACAGGAGAAAAAAGGGTGTCCCTCGTCTTGAAAAAAAAACCCGGAACGAATCAGAGGAAGCCTGCGCAGCTGCGGCTGTGACGTCAACAGGACACAATGCTATAGGAATGCGGACTTAGCATCTTCCACGCCAGTTCCCACGTGCGGGCTCTCCACAGGTGTCTTGGCCAGCTGCGTCTGTGACGTCATCCTGCCACACCTGTGTTTGATGGACGCGAGCGGCCAAGTCAGTGCTACAGTGCTGCGGACTTATCTTCATCCTCGCCAGTTCCCATGTGCGGGCTCTCAACAGGTGTCTTGGCCAGCTGCGTCTGTGACGTGTGGTGGCGATCTTTTGTGCCACGATGAGTTACCGCCTAGTGAGGGGGCTCAACAGGTCTTCGATGGCGGTGCTAGTGCCGATCTTTTGTGTCGCGATGGATTGTCGCCTGGTGAAAGGGCGGAGCCTTGGGCTATATAACCTGCGACCAAAGTGGGCACGAACGCTCTGGACCTTCGGTAATAGGTTCATCCAGTGGCTCTGAGCCTTGGGTATCAGGCTCATCCAGACGTTCGACGCTATGAACTTAAATTTTGATTCCTTGTTCTTCCTTTGTAAATTTTTGTGAATAAGTGTCTCAGTTTCTTGCCATTAAATCTGCTTGTTTTTGAAATGTTCTATTGCCCATAGAACAAGTGTTTTGAAATTATTATTTGCTATCTTCGTTCTATACGCTGATGTCATTTGTATGCCCCTCCTGCTTGGGCCGTAAATGCCTGCAGTATTGAATAAATAAATAAATAAATAAATAAATAAATAAATAAATAAATAAATAAATAAATAAATAAATAAATCTCCAACTTCGAAGTTCAGACCGTTCCTCATCCCGGACACGCTACCTCGAGCCGCAACAGTGCCTCCTAAACTTCATGTTTGGGAAGTGGGGACGTGCAGGGGTATGGTGGACGCTCGTATTACACGGCCTGGTGTTTTGTTGCATGAATATATTCCGATTTTCTTTTTCGGCACTATTTCCACGTAATAAAGAAAAAATATCGCCGCCAGAGCTCAGTTGGTAGAGCACCAGACGCAAAATTCGGAGGTCGTGGGCTCGAATCCTACCAGCGGCATGTTTTTTTTTCTTTTTAAGAAATGTCTTTAAAGCTAATTACCCTATTAAGCTCCTACTAATGAAAACCGTGAATTATTTTAAATAATGTACATCCCCTATGCTCCTTGGTTCCGGTGACTGTTGGCTTCTGTCATGTGCGGCAGCGAGAGGCAGATATAAGCTGCCCATCAGAGAGAATTCATGATACAGCAGTTTGATAACAGAGAGACGAGCTACCCGCTAGCGATTGTCGTTCATTTTTTTTTTTTATAAGAACAATTTCAGCGCATTGGTAAAACACAAAATCCCTTCATCGCAGTTATATTTTATTGCAGTAGCATCTGTCTGGGCGTAATCATTATCGCATCCTAGCGATGGCATGTATTCCCGCATTGCCTCTTCGTGTCATCGCTATATATACATTTTTTTCTAAGTATGGTACCGCTGCTACATGCCCGCTTTTCCTTGCTTATATCCGTCGGGTGCAACAAAGAATGTTTGGGATTCATAGGAAAAAACACCAAGTTATATTTCTTTGTTTTGCAATAATTGCATTAATATGTGGGGTTTAACCCGTCAAAGGGACGCGGAGACTATCAGGAAAGCTGTAGTGGAGGGCTCCTGATTAACCTAGGCCCTGCAGCTCGGGTTCCTCAGAGTGCACTCAAATCGCACAGCACACGCGCGTGTTTGAATTTCGCTGCCATCGAATTGCGGACTCGCCAATTGTATCGAACCCGCGACCTTGCTATCAGCAGCCCAACACCACAGCCACGTCTACTGTCTGAGACAAGGAATGCCTGCAAAAGTAAATATTTCACAACGTGGTTAGGTCATTGCGCCTATGTTTTACTTACACGACACAAAGAAACGGAAGCCACTAGTTCCCACCTCGTCCATATCTGTGTCGTCGTGTCTTTTTCGCGCTATGTTTTCAAAGAAGCCATACTCGCTCAGTGCTCTACGAGTTAAAGTAGTGCTATCAATTCGATTAAAGCTGTACGTAAGCATGTGAAAGGAGGATAGTATTAAACCGAAGATTTCACGTGAATTTGGCGTAAAATGCTTTATAATTACCAAAACCACATTACAGAAGAGCCATTAGCTTTCTTCCTAGACACAAGACTTCCTTAGGTTTTGTTCTCGAACTAGATATCATTTCGACTGAATGCCATTTTCGCACTGCGTTGTGCAGAGAGCTTTCGGTGGATAATTCTAAGCGCTGGCACATGTAATTTTGTCCGGGAAAAAAAGTATGCCGTGTTACGAAAAATGTGCGGCTGAACAGAGTCCCGAACCGGTTCGGAACGGTTCCTTTGAATCGTTCCGGTTCGGATTCAGTTCCAAGATGGCGAAAAAAATTTGGGTTCGGTTCGGTTCCAGTTCCGGGCACAAATACGGGTTCGGTTTCGGGTTCAGGTTCGGTTCCGGTTCGACACCCTGCTTAAGACGAAAAGTAAGTTCTTGAGGGAAGGCGAGGGTGTTGCGTGGAGAGCGTTTTACGAATGTTCTCTTGATTTGTTTGTTTTATTTATTCGATCCCTGGTTTCGAGGCTATGCCCAACCCACAGGGCCGTGGCTACTGCAAAATTAAGTAGCGATTGGTTGATCAAAGACTGGGGCGGGTCAAGAGAAATGACCGCCCTAGCGCCTATGCAAGGGATAAAAACAGAAGAAAAAGCCATGAATGGCAGTCCCAACCAGGCTCCGTGCTTAGCACGTACGGAAAACTTCTAGGCTCTAACCGAGACCGCCGGTCGATGAGTAAGATTTTCCGAAGTTGTATCTCTGTGTGAGATAAGTGCCTTCTAATTTGCAGTACTTGAAACGTCTGTGTGACTTCACGCTCTGAAACTGAGTTTGCCTTGTATATACTCTGTAAATATAATTTCCCTTTCGTACCTTCTGCTTCTGGACTCCTGTGCTTCAAAACACCACCGAACAACTCACGTTTGGAGGAGGCTGAACTCCCCCGAAGAAAAGCAAACGAACCTGAAGAAATCAAAAGAATTTACTGGCGCAGTCACGACAGAATTCGGCAATCGTCGACCGTGAGCCGACACCACCGTCAAGCCAGCAGTGTCAGGCAACGACCGTCCGGGAACCCGGGAAGGAGCCGATCTTCAGGTCCAGCCAAGGGAACAAGGTAGTCCAGAGCGCCGACCCTGAGGCGTCCTTCATCCTGCATCTCGGGACGAGGCAGCGGCAACAGAGAGTCAACGGATCCCACTAGCGACACCAGCACGGGTGAGCGGGATTCCTTGCATACCTCTGAGGTGGTTATGGCTCATGTGTAAACGGGCGTATGGTGTTGACAAGGAGCATGATGGCGAGCTCAGACCGCAGACAGGAAAATGCGAGTGCGTTAAAGAGGATGGCTACAGAGGGCTATGATCAGCCAGGCAAAACTTCAGAGGGCGATGATCAGTTAGGCGAAACGTCGCAGCAGGACGCAGCGACATCAGAGCAGATAGCAGAAGCGCTACAAAAGGTAGCTGCAACGGCAGGTTCCGATGCTATGGCAATCCGCCGCATGGAACTGGATTTCGAGCTTGCGCTCGCAAAGCATAAGCTCGAAGTCGAATCTCGAGAGCGCATCGAATTGCAGAAACTTGGGATAGCGACGACAGGTGGCCGGCAGACCCCCTTGATATCGGAATCTGGGGAGCAACGGCGAACGGGCCTCGACCCAATCTCCCAATGCGCCAAAGTCCTAAAGATACTCAAGTTGCCGGGCGACGCGGACGTACCGCCTCGGTTTGACGAGGTGGAGTTTTCACGACGTACGATGTGCCGGATAACAGCCGCGTACACTTGATCATGCATGCGCTGACCGAGCGTGTGCGGTATTTGCTTCGCGGTCTTAAGGACGACGAGTGCAGCGACTACGAGTCGGTGAAGGCGGCCGTATTAAGCGAGCTAAAGCTGACCCCCGTCGAGTACTTGGATCAGTTCGAACGCGCCGCAAAGCGTAAGGAGGAAACTTGGGCCCAATTCGCCTCTCGCGTGAAGACATACTTTCACTATTACCTTCGTTCGAGGGAGGCAGACACTAAGGGAGATGTGGTGGCTCTCGTC
Organism: Amblyomma mixtum; assembly: GCF_055824585.1. Taxonomy (NCBI): domain Eukaryota; kingdom Metazoa; phylum Arthropoda; class Arachnida; order Ixodida; family Ixodidae; genus Amblyomma; species Amblyomma mixtum. The sequence goes on along the minus strand of NC_143012.1, from coordinate 204,014,189 downwards.
GTAGCCGATCGCATGAAAGCTAGCCTAAGCACCGAGGGTCTGGAGTATGTGCGCCTCCGCGAGGGGAAAAAGTGGGCGAAACCGGATGAGTTATCGCAGATGCTTCAGACTTTCGAGCGAGCTAAAGGAAAGGGGCGCGCGGTGCGACCAACGACCGCACACGCGGAGAAAGAAAGGTCCCCATGCCCACCTTCAAGCAGTGACATCAAAAGGCAGGCACAGTGTTATGTGTGCCGCGCAGGGGGTCAGCGCTAAAGACTGCCCCCGCGCTTCGCAGAACGCGCAGAGAAATGATAAGCGCGCCCGGGCTCAGAAAGTAGCCGTCGCCAGCGCGGACGCTCCCAAAACCGCTGGGTTGGCCTACCCCCATAGGACTCTGGTTGCGGAAATTAAATCCCCGAGATCGCCAGAAGAAGTGCGCAAATCGAAGCTGCAGCAGGTAGAGATCGAATGCGGCGGAGTACCGACAACGGCGATTATAGACACCGGTAGTGAAATAACGGTAGTCCGAGAAAGCCTTGTGCCAGACGCGTCTCATGAGCCTTCCGGGAAGATAAAGCTTGTCTCAGCTTTCGGGGAAACAGTAGAAGCGAAGCTAGTTACGCTCGCGATCAGTATGAGGCGGCGCCCAACGCTTGTAGCTCTACCAGAGGCAGTACATGTCGTGTGCGCAATTACGGGCAAGCTCGCGGAGGGAGTGGACTGCTTGCTCTCGCGAGAAGACTGGGAGCTGCTAGCACAGTGCGAACACAGCAACGGAGCGGTCGCCCGGAGCGACGCACACGTTACAGCTGGCCCTACTACAGCATCTTTCACCGTTGTCAGGGAGACTTTAGAGCCGGTCTCAACGACAGGCGCGGCTCACGCGAACGATTCGCAGGCAGGCGAACCGGAGAACAAAGAGTTGGCCGTAACATCAGGCGAGCAACATGAAGAAGGTAGTGACGGGTGCCCCGCCGAAGTCCGGCGCTTAATGCGGGACGATGAAGACGAGACCCCAGACCAGCGCGAGAGCTTCCGTTCGGCACAGCTGTCAGATGAAAGCCTTAAGAAAGCTTGGGCTGATGCGAAAATAGGAAAAGGGGGCATGTTCATCGCGGATGGTCTGCTATATCACTGGGATTCTGTCGCAGGAACCACAGTTAAGCAGCTTGCGCTACCCGTGACGAGACGCGAAGAGGTTCTCTCTCTAACTCACGAATCTCTTTGGGGAGGACATTTGGGACCAAACAAGACGAGGGCAAGAATCAAGTACAGTTTTTTTGGCCCGGTTTAGAGGCAGATGTGGCGCAACTCTGCAAGACGTGTCGCGCTTGTCAGGTACGGTCAGATAGGCGGCTCAGAGACAGAGTGCCTATCACGCCCCTCACTAGGCCCGACCATCCATTTCAGGTAGTAAACGTCGACATCATCGGGCCAATAGATACGCCCTCAGGTCGGGGTCATAGGTACGCTCTTTGTCTGGTTGATTTGTGCACGCGGTGGCCCGAAGTGGTCTGTCTGCGTTCACTCACCGCAAGAGCAACATGCGACGCCCTGCTGGCAATTTTTAGCCGCACCGGTATCCCGGAAGTGGTATGCTCAGACCAGGGAACTAACTTCACGGCGCAGCTAACTCGGGAGATGTTGGCGAAGTTGGGATGCGCGCCGCGCTTTTCAACTACAGAACACCCGGAGAGCAACGGGACAGTAGAGCGATGGAATCGTGTCTTGAAAAACATGCTATTCCATGTAATACTGAAAGACCCTAAAAACTGGGATAGACTCGTGCCGTTCGTCCTCTGGGCGTACAGGGAAGTGCCCCATGACACTACAGGCGTTGCCCCATTCCGACTCCTTTTCGGCAGGAACCCTACGGGGCCACTGGCCAATTTGCAGCGCACTTGGACGGGCGAGCAACCGCTCCCAAACACGCTAAGGGAGGAACCCGCGAAATACCTCAGACAGCTACGGGAGCAGCTGGAGATTGCCGCGGAGGTAGCGGGGCTGACGGCAAGCGCACGCCAAGGAAGCTACGCGCAGGCATACAATAGGCAGGCACGAAACAAGGTCTTTAATGTCGGAGTTCAAGTCCTCCTTTTCGACACCGACCGCGAGAGCAAACTGGTTCCGAAATGGCTGGGTCCCTACGTCATAACCGCGCGCGAAAGGCAGAATTCCTACCGAATCGAAACCGGAGCGCGAACCTCGCCACTGGTGCATGCTAATAGGCTTCGGCCTTACTACGCGCGGGTTAGCCACGTTGGCGTCGTTTTCGACGAGGACACAGATTTTGGAGAAATTGAATGCACACCACGCCCTGCGTCCGCGCGGTCAGGTGCATTCCCGATCGAGTGGGAGAAACTGGCACATTTGGACTCTCAGCAGCGCGCTGACATCGCGAAACTGTTCGGCGGTTACTCGGACCTATTGAACGAGACACCGGGAGGCGCAGAAGTGGGACTGCACAAGATCGAGCTGCACGATGGGTATCAGCCAAAACGCGCCTTCCCATATCGCGTACCCGCGCTCCTTAGGGACGAGGTCGGCCGCCAGGTAAACGAGTTGTTAGACTTGGCTCTAATATATCCAGTAGAAAGTGAGCATGCTCATCCCGTGGTGTGCGTTGGCAAAAAGGACGGCTCAGTGCGTATGTGTATCAACTACCTGCGCTGAACGCGGCTACACGTACTGACGCCTTCCCGATGACACCCCCGCAGGAGTTAATTATGAGGGTCGGCAGCGCGAAGTTCATTACTCAGATTTGAGACGCGGTTATTGGCAGGTACCAGTGGCCCTCGTGAGTCAGCATTTGACTGCCTTCGTAACCCACGAAGGGCAGTACGCTTGGCGCGTCATGCCGTTTGGGTTAAAAAATGCCGCTGCAACATTCCAGCGAATTATGAATACGCTGCTGTCAAGACACCAGAGCTACGCGGCGGCATATCTCGATGATATCGCCATTTTCTCCGCTTCGTGGCAGCAGCACCTGAAGCATTTAAGCATCGTGCTCGGCTTACTACGCGAAGCTAAACTCAAGGTAAGCCCCGAGAAGTGCCAGATCGCACAAGCTCAGATCAAGTACTTGGGTCACGTCGTGGGTGGCGGTACACACGGACCGGACCCCGATAAGCTAGCCGCTGTTCGCGACCTTGCGCCGCCTACTACGAAAAAGCAGCTGCGAAGCCTACTTGGGCTATGCGGGTACTACCGCGAATACGTAGAGGACTACGCTGAGGTCGCTGCACCGCTCACATCCTTGACGAAGCGAGGCGTGCCAAACGCGATCCCTTGGACTTGGGAAGCGCAGGAAGCTTTTACTAAACTTAAAGGGCCACTGCCCAGGGTCCGGATATTTTTGAAAAACAAGCCCACTGCATAGATGAGGCATCGAAGATAACCTCTGCAAAATACTAGAGCCATGCGCGCCCCGAAAAGCTGCGAAAATTCAAATCAAAGCCCGTTCGTTCTTTCCTTCCTTCAAAAACGGGCCCGGCCCACTACTCTGCACCCCGCTGACGTCAAGGGGGGCTACTTTCGCTAAAGGCACTCCATTGGTGCATCGTTCTGACTGACGGGAGAAGGTTGGGCGTAGCCTTGGCGTCGCGTCGTCTGCACAAGGCTTTCCGCAGCGCCTTCTGTTCTGGCTCATGCCTACAAACCCGCATGAAGGAACAAAAAAAAAAAAACTGCGGAGGGAGCGTGCGGCGACAGCCTTGAACCCTAGCCATAAAAAGTAAAAAAATAGTAAAACTGAGGAAGTTGGTTCGCCCCCCCCCCCCCTCCCCCCCGCCGTGATCACGTCACGAGACGCTCTGCGTGCGCGCTCCCTTCTCAGTTTCTTTTTTTCTATGCGAGCCCCCCAAAACAAGGTTTTAATTAGTAGTGCAGCAGAGCCTTTCCCTCGCTCGCCCACTTCACCGCTCCGCACACACACCGCTTATCTTTCGTGCATCTTGCGTACGCCTTGACTCCAATGAATGACATATGCTTTGGAGCGGAGAAAAGACACAAACACACAGAACACAAACACGCATGGAGAAAAGCAAACGGGCGGTTGCCGGGTCCGCGCTTCGCCGTGTGTTTCGAACACAACCGACTTCCGCCCCTCCGCTTGTGAAACGGTGGGGAGGCCTAAAAGAAAATGAAAAGGTGGCTCGTTAACTGGGAATGACAAACAGATGTATGAAAGGATGCGCTCGCTAACAAGTCTAGGTGGTCGAGCCGATCGCGCCTCTCGATCGTTCAGTGTGCGGAGAAAATGCAAAAACCAAGAAAAGAATTCTATTGAAGGCGGGGCCATGACGTCGCCCTGTGACGCACTCCACAGACACCACGCCTCCGGCTTACACCGGAGAACGAAGGGGTGATTTTGCCTTGCCGAGCCTACTCGACGAGGAGCGGGAGAGAAGAATTTCGAGGAGGGAATGGAAGGAGAGGAGGCTCGCTCAAAGAGAGGTAGAGAGTGTCTGCTGCGCTGGGGTGGGCACGGGCCCTTTGTGCCTTTTTTTGCGTCCCTCCGCAGTTTTTTTTTTGTTCCTTCATGCGGGTTTGTAGGCATGAGCCAGAACAGAAGGCGCTGCGGAAAGCCTTGTGCAGACGACGCGACGCCAAGGCTACGCCCAACCTTCTCCCGTCAGTCAGAACGATGCACCAATGGAGTGCCTTTAGCGAAAGTATCCCCCCTTGACGTCAGCGGGGTGCAGAGTAGTGGGCCGGGCCCGTTTTTGAAGGAAGGAAAGAACGAACGGGCTTTGATTTGAATTTTCGCAGCTTTTCGGGGCGCGCATGGCTCTAGTATTTTGCAGAGGTTATCTTCGATGCCTCATCTATGCAGTGGGCTTGTTTTTCAAAAATGTCCGGACACTGGGCAGTGGCCCTTTAAGACGAAAAGTGCGTTCTTGGGGGAAGGCGAGGGTGTTGCGTGGAGAGCGTTTTACGAATGTTCTCTTGATTTGTTTGTTTTATTTATTCGAGCCCTGGTTTCGAGGCTATGCCCAACCAACAGGGCCGTGGCTACTGCAAAATTAAGTAGCGCAAAATTTGATTGATCAAAGACTGGGGCGGGTCAAGAGAAATGACCTCCCTAGCGCCTTTTTTTATGCAAGGGATAAAAACAGAAGAAAAAGCCATGAATGGCAGTCCCAACCAGGCTCCGTGCTTAGCACGTACGGATAACTTCTAGGCTTTAACCGAGACCGCCGGTCGATGAGTAAGATTTTCCGAAGTTGTATCTGTGTGTGAGATAGTATCTCTGTGTGAGATAAGTGCCTTCTAATTTGCAGTACTTGAAACGTCTATGTGACTTCACGCTTCTGCAACTGAGTTTGCCTTGTATATACTCTGTAAATATAATTTCCCTTTCGTACCTTCTGCTTCTGGACTCCTGTGCTTCAAAACACCACCGACCAACTCACGTTTGGAGGAGGCTGAACTCCCCCGAAGAAAAGCAAACGAACCTGAAGAAAGCAAAAGAATTTACTGATCTCTAGCGCTCCAAATTTCCTGGACATGAGAAGATTTCTGGTACTGCCTCCTGGAATAGGTAGGACTTCCATGAATGCTCCTGGAGTCCCAATATAAAGCTTGGAAGTGAAGCCCCTGGGCTCTAAACTTTTGACAAGGACTGTACTTCTCCCGCCGGCGCAAATGGTGTTAAGTGCCTGTTGGAGTGTAGTTTGGACCTCTCCCGGTGAGCCAGTGGTGACCCACAAGGTGAGATCGTCTGCATAGAAGAGGAAATGAAGGTCGGTAATATCGGCTAGGGCCCGGGCGAGCGGGACCATGCCTAGGCTAAATAGAATGGGAGAGAGGACGGCACCCTGTGAAGTGCCACGAGTGAGTGGAATGGGGTGAGACAGTTTGTCGAGATAGCGGATTCGAGCGGAGCGGAGGGAGAGGAAAGCTCTTATGTAGTTGTACATGTTGTGTCACCACCACCACCCGCCTGCGCAATCCCTTTTCTTTTCCTTACACAATTCTTAACACACCCCTAGAACTATAGTGCAGTCTCACAAATATCTAGGCGTAACCCTCTCTCAAGATTTTGTCTTGAAGCTCACATGTCAGTAACATTATCTCCGCAGCTAACAGAACCTTAGGCTTTCTGAAACGTAATCTGCGAAACGCCTCGGAACATGCAAAATTACTAGGTTATGAATAACTTGTTAGGCCAAAACTCGGATACGTGTCACCCATTTGGAATCCGCATCAAGCATATCTCGCCGACGCATAAGAATCAGTTCAAAATCGCGCTGTTAGATTTATTCATGCATCGCACTCATATAATATTGTCACGCGTGGTTCAGTACGTCAGGCACGGTTGGGTACGTCAAAGTAGGCGACTGCAGCGGACGTCGGTAGCAGCCCAAAAGCGGGGCATTCGCTTGCCAGACGCTTCGGCTTCTTTCTTTTTAAGGTGGTGGTGGTGGTGAAAAACTTTAATATGCATAGAGAGCTTGGGGATCAAAAGACCCCGCTACATGGTCGGTATCCTTAGTCCGGGACACCGCACGACGAGGCCCCGTCTCGCGCCCGCTTTACTGCAGCCCTTTGGGACTCCAGTGTGGAGCAGTTGAGGAGGGCAGTCTCCCATGCCTCTCGGGTGGGGGTGGGGGAAGGGGGAAGGTGAGGATCAATCAATCAATCAATCAATCAATCAATCAATCAATCAATCAATCAATCAATCAATCAATTTGTGAAATCTATGAAAATGCCTATGATTAATTTCTTATCCAAAAATGACTTAAGGATGATTTCTTTATGTGTTAGTAAGGCTAACTCTGTGGACATACCTTTTCTGAAGCCAAACTGGAAAGGGGAAATTAATGAATGCTTATTGCAGAATGAGTCCAGCCTCATCAATACTAACTTCCCAAGCGGTTTTGAGAGAACGGGAAGGACAGATATGGGGCGATAGTTTGAAAATGCGTTTTTATCGCCTGATTTATAAATAACAGTCACTTTAGCACGTTTCATGCTATCGGGAAATACACCTGATGACAAACATAAGTTGTATATGTGATTGAGCACAGGCAAAATGTAGTCTAAGACAAACTTGATCGGTGTAATTCTAAGACCATCAATATCTCTTGTGTTGCTATTGCTTAGTGATGTAAAGGCCGAACGTATTTCATTCTCAGATGTTGGATAAAAAAAAGCGGTATGTTCGTTACGATTACGCAAGTAGCTCGTCACACGTTCATCATGACCACTTTTTACTATGTTTGAAGGCCCTCGATAGTTTTTCCGTTTTGTGTTACTTGAATATCGTCATTTCTCGATTTATTGCGGTTCATGATGGTATTTAGAGCGCGCCATAGCTCATCGGTGCGATTATTTGCCCTGCCAAGTAAGCTGTTAAAATAAGCCTGTTTTGCATGTCGAAGAAAGCGCGTCACGAAATTTCTGTACTTTTTAAAATTAGCGAGGTCTGCTGGGTTCCTATTTTTTATAAATTGCGCATACATGGACGTCTTCTTACGGATCATAGCAAGGCATTCGGCCGTAATCCAAGGCTTCCGTACTTTTTAGGTTTTTTAACATTTTTAATTTTGAAGCAATCCCTGTAAACGCGTTTGAAAATATCGAGGAAAATATCATATGCCTCATTTGCTTGGCGAGATTCGAACACAGCGTCCCAGTTTGTTAAGGAAATTTGAGTCCGAAAATTATCAAGCGCATTAGGAGATTATGTCCTCAACTGTGAACGTTTCTAGAATAGCTTTTCTTTTATTCTGAGTATTAGCATTTCGAAGCATTCCAAAACATATATATTGGCAAGTGGTCGCTGATACTAGTCGCAATAACACCAGCCTTTATATCGTCTATGTAACGTTGGGTGATGAACATATCTACTAGTGATTCTGATTCTACTGTGATGCGTGTTGGCTCTGTAATGACGTTCTTGAAGTCGTGTGACTCAAGGAGTAATGTGAAATCCTGTGATGCCGTACTATGTTTAAGGAGATTAATATTTAGGTCCCCACCTATAACTAGTTTTAATTGGTTTCTATGGACAAAAGAGAACATGTTTTCCAGGAACTGGTAAAAGGCATCTAGATTTCCAGAAAGTGGGCGGTATATAACTGTAAACATATTGCAGCCACAAACGACAGAAAGTGACTCATAATTTTCATTTGAGATTGAAAAATCTGATAGTAAGCTTGCGGGCAAGCCGACTTCCACTAGTTGTAGTACTCCTCCACCGCGTTTGCTTTGCCTATTTAAATAATAGGTAGTGTACCCAGGTAGGGTCAAGACATCATATTCAGTTGTAAACCAAGTTTCAGTTAACATTACAATCTGAAATTTAAAAGAGAATTCATTAAGAAATTGCGATATGTCATCGTGCTTATTCCTTGCTGATTGTACATTACAATGAAAAAAAAACCCAAGTTCCCCCCTACCTGGGGAAAAACAACGTCATGTGGTTCAATCATGGCGGGCTTAGGAATAATGCAGGTTTTGTAGCCGCGAGAAAGAACAGATATGTGCTCAGAAAGATTCTGAGTACATGCCCACACCATGTGAAAGATATCGCAGATCTCTCCACAGTGCGGGCAGCGCCCATCTGTGTTCGGATCGAAGTGTTTTGCTATGGCAGGACAGGGAAGGGTTCCTGTCTGCAGGCGCCGCAGAGTTCGCTCCTCCGTCTTACTCAGCCCCTTGGCAGGTGCCGGGTAGGGACGGTGGCTGTCGCAATAATGAATTAGGATTTCGCGGAACCGCAGAAGCGGTTTATGAGCTTCTGAGCCAGGAGAGCTAGGATGAGGAGCCCGGTGTGTGAGCGCTCGGGCGGCCGCATTAGCGGCCTCATTGCCTCGTAGACCCTGGTGGCCAGGAGCCCAGATCACTTTTGTGCGAGTTGGATCGGCGGGAGCGCGTCTTAGAATTTGAGAGGCAAGAGGTGATATTTCGCCTGCAAGATAATGTTCACAGGCCCGGCGAGAGTCTGTGATAACCGTTCTCCATTTTCGATCCGCGGCAGCGAGAGCTATTGCGACTTCCTCCGCTCGTGTTGAATTTGGGGCCCGAAAAGATAGCCCATCGACATTCATTCCCCGGTGGACTACGGCAGCCGTGAAGAATCCCGTGGGCGACGTGAAGAATCCCCCCTTCGCTACGGCGAAGGGGGAGGCTGCAGAAAGAAAGAAGCAAAAGGCTTAAAGGGCCCCTGCCCACCCGCGGCCAGCAGACACTCTACCTCACTTTGAGCGAGCCTCCTCTCCTTCCATTCCCTCCTAGAAATTTTTCTCTCCCGCTCCTCGTCGAGTAGGCTCGGCAAGTCAAAATCACCCCTTCCTTCTCCGGTGTAAGCCGGAGGCGTGGTGTCTGTGGAGTGCGTCACAGGGCGACGTCATGGCCCCGCCTTCAATAGAATTCTTTTCTTGGTTTTTGCATTTTCTCCGCACACTGAACGATCGAGAGGCGCGATCGGCTCGACCACCTAGACTTTTTAGCGAGCGCATCCTTTCATACATCTGTTTGCCATTCCCAGTTAACGAGCCACCTTTTCATTTTCTTTTAGGCCTCCCCACCGTTTCACGAGCGGAGGGGCGGAAGTCGGTTGTGTTCGAAACACACGGCGAAGCGCGGACCCGGCAACCGCCCGTTTGCTTTTCTCCATGCGTGTTTGTGTCTTTTCTCCGCTCCAAAGCATATGTCATTCATTGGAGTCAAGGCGTACGCAAGATGCACGAAAGATAAGCGGTGTGTGTGCGGAGCGGTCAAGTGGGCGAGCGAGGGAAAGGCTCTGCTGCACTAGTAATTAAAACCTTGTTTTGGGGGGCTTGCATAGAAGCAAAAAATCTGAGAAGGGAGCGCGTACGCAGAGCGTCACGTGGGGTGATCACGGCGGGGGGAGTGGGGGGGGGGGGGCGAACCAACTCCCTCAGTTTTACTATTTTTTACTTTTTATGGCAAGGGTTCAAGGCTGTCGCCGCACGCTCCCTCCGCAGTTTTTTTTTTGTTCCTTCATGCGGGTTTGTAGGCATGAGCCAGAACAGAAGGCGCTGCGGAAAGCGTTGTGCAGACGACGCGACGCCAAGGCTACGCCCAATCTTCTCCCGTCAGTCAGAACGATGCACCAATGGAGTGCCTTCAGCGAAAGTAACCCCCATGACGTCAACGGGGTTCAGAGTAGTGTGCCGGGCCCGTTTTTGAAGGAAGGAAAGAACGAGCGGGCTTTGATTTGAATTTTCGCAGCTTTTCGGGGCGCGCATGGCTCTAGTATTTTGCAGAGGTTATCTTCGATGCCTCATCTATGCAGTGGGCTTGTTTTTCAAAAATGTCCGGACCCTGGGCAGTGGCCCTTTAAAAGGGAGAGCCGACGGGAGGAACAGGCAGACAGGGACGATTCGAGCGAGCGGTCGAGACGGAGGAAGGGAGAAGACCGGGGCGGCGCATGGACCAGGGAGCCCGGGGTCTAGCCTTCGCTCGCGTTCGGCCTCCGACAGCAAGCTTCGATACCTGGCAGCTCATCCAACGCCTGGCCGAGAACGAGAGCCGCACAGCCGCGAAGAATCCCCAGCCCGGCCGCAGAAGACTTCCAGCCATTCGTCCAGCCCGTGCCACGACAAGCTGACGCAGCCCAGACGTGAACGAGCCCTACTGCATTTCCTGTAAGCGGCATCAAGCCAGATCCATTAATTAAATCATATTGTGACGAAGACGAAGCTGGCAGTGGCGCGGGACGGAGCGCTCGCGCTAGGCCAGCGGCCATTAAATCATCTCTCTTCCATTGTTCACCACGTCCCATTCTTCGGCTGGCCGCCACGTTACATTTGGTGTGAGGTGCTGGGGTCCCTTCATCGCCATCCTGGTCCCGGAGCTTCGGTGTCCTGCGCCTGCCATGGACGTCGGCCGTGAGTGCCTGGTCCGCGCCGCCCGGCCATGCCCCAGCCCGCCGGACCTGAACCGACCTCGCCGCTCACCCCAGCCCCGTCCCCCGCCCGGACCACAAGACACGACGACACAAGACCCCACCGACCCGAGACCCCACCGACCCGAGACCTGACCGACCCAAGACCCACACGTGGAGACACCGCCCCCCTGCCCCTGCCGTCCGGTGCGTCCACGGACCTCGGCCGTCAGCTCCTGGCACCCTCCGGCCCGGATGCTTCGTGGACCGGGACTCATTCTCTCATCTTTCTCATCGTGGCGGCCAGCACTGCACCATCTTCTACATACTGTTCAACCCCCCACTCAAGACCATCGCCATTTCGCCGTCTGTTCGTCACCGATCGGGACGATCGCTCGGAGGCCCCGGGTAGTGTGACGAAGACGAAGCTGGCAGTGGCGCGGGACGGAGCGCTCGCGCTAGGCCAGCGGCCATTAAATCATCTCTCTTCCATTGTTCACCACGTCTCATTCTTCGGCTGGCCGCCACGTTACAATATTATAAAATCATTCTTGGAGTCTGTGTATCAATCTCCTCGTGCCCAGTGTGGACCCAAGGTCAATTTAAGAAACTGGTCCATCACATTGGTGTCAGAAGTGGGGTCCACACTTAAATCATTGGGCAAAAGCTGGATTGCACCCCCAGCGAGGGGAGCTTGAGGCACTGACTATTCGGTCTAAAATGGATGAGGCCCAATCGAGTGCACAGCCCTTTGGGGCAAGCGTATTTGCTTTGTCAAGCATGGTGGAGAAATTCACTGGCGACGGTCAGGGGCCGTCTATGTTGAATATTTTGTCATGTTAGAGCAGGTGTGCAAAATGGGCGGTTTAAATGATGCACAACAGCTGGGAATGGGGAAATGTCGCATGTCTGGGGCAGCACATAATTTTGCCTGGAGAGATGAGGAAGTCAGGAAGGCTGGCACGTTGACTGAATTCAAAACCCTGGCGTTCAAATATTTCGACAGGGAACCTTCCAGTGTAAAACTCAGGCGGTTCCTCGACGCTCGACAGGGGCCAAAGGAAGACGCACGCGCGTTTGCCTCCCGCCTTCGCTTCCTGGCGAATGAAACCCTAGCGCGAGAACCGGGACCTGATAGTGCGAGGCAAAAGTACGCTAAAGAGCTGCTGCTGGAGCAAATGAAGTCCCAGTTCCTCATTGGCCTGAGGGATCCAGTGCGCAGGTTTGTCTTGTCTAGAGCACCGTCGACTCTTGAGGGCGCGATAGAGGCAGCCGTAGAAGAGGAGTGTAATGAGCTGCTGGTCTCTAGTGAGGAAAGGGTGCGGCTCGTAACGGAGCCAAACAGCGCAAGCGCCGACGCGGGCGTTATTCAGTTGACTGATAGGCTAGATCGGCTGGAGGCGCTCCTTGCTGAAAGCGTACAGCCGAATAGCAGGAGCAATTTTAGGGACCGTGAACGGAGACAGGTTCGCTGTTATGCTTGTAAAAGGTACGGTCACATTACTACATTTTGTCCCGAGCTAAACCGCGAATCGTGTGTGTCAAATGGGCAGCAGTATGCACAGACTGACACGGAGAGGGAACAAAGAGCCACCGCTCCAAAGAAACTCGTAGAGTCCCCCGCAGTCGAGCCGGTGGAGGGGGGTGACGGTAGTTGTGCTATTGTAAGCGTTCTTGGAGAGTCCTGTCCGATTGCCAAATTCGTGGTAAACGGGGTCACTTGCAATCTTTTGGTTGACACTGGCTCCCGGATAACGCTCCTCAAGGAAAAGTTTTTCGATTTGCTGACAAGGAGGGGAGACAGGCAGGTGCAAGAGGCCCGAGAATCTCCGAAAGTGCACTTCGTGGGGATTACAGGAACTGATCTCGGCACAGGAGGACTGTACCTTTTGCGCTTCACAATTGGGAACAGTAGCTTTGACCATCCAAGCTACATTTGTTCAGACGCGGTGTCGCTGCCGGATGACATATCGGGCCTCGTAGGTCAGGACCTGTTGCGGCAACATGGCATCGATGTCATACTAAGCCAAAACTGCCTTTCCTGTCGCGGAACTTTGGTCCCATTAGCAAACCGAGAGGCTGAGTACGTTGCACGAGTGGACTGTGGGGAACAGAGCGCGGAAGAATGCTCGCCAACACATGCAAGTGTTAGTGTTAGGACAAGGAGAGAGACGGTAGTGCCGCCTCGGTCTGAGATAGAACACAAGCCAGGCAGGGCGCACACAAACGCGGACGCATTAAGTCGAGCTAATTCGGTGCGCACCGTGAATGAGCTTCTTCCAGCTATAGATACAGACGACCTCCGCACCGAGCAGCGGAAGGACAAGGCGCTAGAGAAAATATTTCATGCTGTTTCGGGGGGATCCGCCCGAAACCCCGACAACTGTTACTTTGTTGACAACGAGGGGACACTACGGAAGCGCACCCGGCCCACGCGGTCAGGAAGGCAGGCTGGCCAGGTATGGGAAAGAGTGGTGGTGCCACGGTCAATGGTGACGCACATCTTGAGAGTTTTTCACGATGTCCCGTACGCTGGCCATCTGGGAGTAATGAAGACGCAACGGAGGTTGGAGCGCTACTATTACTGGCAGGGTATGCGTTCTGACGTTAAAGAGTACTGCGCTAACTGCCGTTCTTGCCTGGAAAGAAAAACTCCGAAAAACCGCAGGCCGGCCCCTCTTCAGGACTTCGGGGAAGTCTCGGTGCCTTTTGAGAGGGTTGGCATGGATATCCTAGGCCCGGGCCCCTTCCAGCGACGACGACAGGAAACAAATACGTGCTGGTGTCGTTGACCATCTAACGAAGTATGCCGAGATAACAGCACTTCCCGACCAAAAAGCAGAAACTGTGGCACGAACCTTTGTGGAAACAGTAGTTTTGCGTCACGGCGTTCCACGCCAGTTGTTAACGGACCAAGGGTCAAACTTTGTGTCGAGGTTGATGAAAGATGTATATGGGCTTCTGGGAATTGACAAACGGCAGACCACGCCGTACCACCTGGCTTGTAACGGTGCTGTGAAAAGGCTGAATCAAACAGTAGGCAAACTGTTATCCCACTACGTTTCACGAAGCCAACGGGATTGGGACTTGTGGATACCATTTGCTGTTCTTGCTTACAACACCGCGGTACATGAGAGCTCCGGTGACTCTCCTTTCTACCTCCTGCACGGTCGCGACCCAGACACACCGAACGCGGTGGTTGATGGACAAAGACGGGTGCCATACGGGTCGCTAGAGGATTATCGAGCCGAACTGACGTCTCGATGTGGCCCATGACGTGACAGTCGAAACATTACGGGATGCAGCCGACAAAAGGAAAATGCGGTTCGACTCTAGAGCTAGGGCGGTTCCTTTCAAGGTGGGAGACCGCGTATACCTTGAGTGCATGCAGGTCAAGGCAGGACTCGCCCGTAAGTTGACGCCCAAATGGAAAGGACCTTACCGCGCAGTAGAGCAGCTATCGCCGGTTAATTTTCGGATTCGGCATATCGCAGGGGCATCGACAGCTGTGGTTCACGCTAACAGGTGGTTCACGCTAAAGCAAGCACCAGCATGCTCGCCTCTTTCTGAAACGGCTACCTCAAGGGGACAGGAGGGGGAGGACGATCTTCGCACGGAGCCCGCCATTGTAAACCACCCTGAATTGCAGAAAAGCGGTCAGAGCAGCCAGCACAAAAAGTTCAGTCCCTGTGATGAACTGGAACACTTCATGAAGTCGCAGCTCGGAAGCGCCCTCCTTGAGGAGGAGGCAGCCCAATCTGGCAGCCTGATTCCACGGACAGCAGCCGAACAAGCTAGGTCAGCTGAACCGGTTGCTGCTCCCTCTCTCATTCCAGCAGCCAGGTACTACCTACGTAGCAGAGTAGTGGACAGGGGGGTGCCTCACTAAGTCTGTATTCCTTTTTGTTTTGTTAGGTACAGTACAAGTGCGATTCTTAGTTTCGTTTTGTTTGTTTTCTTGTTTGAAATCTTGTAAATACTGTTAATCATTATTTCTTTGTGTGCACTCGAGTGGTATCTACGTGAAATAATTGTTCTTAAACTTCGGTCTGGCTCGATGCTTGTTGGGAAGGAGGGCGTGATTTTCGTGCAGTCCTGAACAGCGTGCGCGCCCGCGTGTGTGTGTGTGCGGTGAACTCCTAATGTTCGATGAACATTCTTTTTAAGAAGGAGCGGATGTGACGATTCGTGCGCGTACACCAGTGGCCGCACAAACCCGGTCAGTGACTCCCGGGAAGCGGCATACCGCGCCATCCTGGCGGCGTGTCGCCACGGAGGGACAAGGCCACATAGCTCATAGGATGGCCGCCGACGATTCCTACGGTGGGGATTAAGCCTGCCACGAAGATTCCAAGGAAGAGCTGCGCGGAGTGGACCCGGTCAGCGACTTTCCCGGGAAGCGGCAGGCTGGCGTCGTGTCGCCACGGAGGGGGGCTCGAGCTGTCACGAGGAGGGAGATCTTCGCGGAGGGAACAAAAGGAAGCGGCGAGCGGGCGGCGCCGCGGGGGCGGCGAGAAGCAGCCAGCTGCTACGGCGAAGGGGGAGGCTGCAGAAAGAAAGAAGCAAAAGGCTTAAAAGGGGGAGCCGACGGGAGGAACAGGCAGACAGGGACGATTCGAGCGAGCGGTCGAGACGGAGGAGGCCCGTTCACACTTGCCCAAAAATCCGGCGAGAGAAGCGGATTCGCTCCCCGGAAAAACAAGGACCTGTTCTCACTTGTTCACGCGCGGGCGAGGCGGATCCGCCGCGCCGCTGCTGTTCCTCGCTTTTCCACACCACGTCGCTGCTCATAGGGGACCGCTAGGGGGCGCTGCGGACGCCACTGAAAAGCGCCCTCTCCGGCTCACTCCGCACTTTTGTCCGGGCAAACCGGTCTCCCTCCCATTGAGTAGCTGCGCGAGCAGCGCGCTTTCTCCTGAAAAAAAGCCAGTTCTGCACGTACTTTGCACGTGTTGGCCAGCCTGCAAATCTCTTTGTGCAGTCGCGAGCTTTTTCCCTCGTGCTTGAACGCTGACGAGCTTCAGAGGATTAGCAAAATGTACAGGGGCGCTAGAAAAAAATGCGGAAAGCACGGCGCCCACGCGCTGCGCAGTCGGAATTTATCTTCAATGCGTTTTTATCTCGGTAGTAACAAAAAGACGCTAGAGTGGTACATTATTGTATCACGGATGTCTCCAGCGTATTTTTGTTGCGAGCCAAGTATAAGCGTGACGAAAATAAATTCCAACAGCGGAGCGCCTAGGCACTGCGCTGTTCGCATTTCTTTCTGTCGCGGCAGTACGCTCTGAGATGTAGGTTAAAAGAAATAGTGGACAGTGAATTTTTTTTTCGCTGCGCAAACTTGAAAAATGAACTGCTAGTGGATCAGGCCCACTATGTGAAGCAGATTGTTTACGAAAAAGCCGGTACCGTAACGGCGAAATGTGTATCGCAAGTAAATGACGAGGTCATTTAAGACGTGAAATTCCAAGTAAATACCATTTTTTTTGCCGCGGCTATCTTCGCAAGATGCTTAATTTCGTTGGGTGGCTGAGCAGTTAGGTGCATGCAGGTTTGTTGGCCAAATAATAAGGATTTTGTTACGTGTTTCGCTGAAAAATAATGGAAATAATTTTTATTTTAACTTAAAATAAAGTGGCCTTAAGGCGACACGCGAGGCTGAGGAGAAAAACGAAAACACTCATGAAATGCGCCCACCAGCTTCTTGCTATATACGGCAAAGAGAAAAAAATGCTCTAGTTTGGTCAATCGCTACAACGGAGATAAGCGGTTGGTATATTTATTTTAATGCCGATTACAGCGCACGCGTATCCCCATAACAATTTATTTGCAGAGCCATCGCTCATATGCAAACGCTCATTCATGTGCAAGCAAACATTTTGATTATTTTTGTTTTTAGAAATTTTTTACATGTAAAGCAACTTCGAAAATTGAGCCAGGCGTCACAAGTCGGAACATTGAGGCGATCACTGACCTTGACTCAACGCCGCTAGCTGTTGTCAGTCTCCAAAATAAAAAAATGGCAAAAGAAATGAGTTTCGTTAGCGCGAGCTTTACTAAACACTGCATGCTTAGTGAATTACAGCAAAAACTGCTCAGAAATAATATTACGCGTGCAACATGCCAAACGTGTTTAGCAACAGGAAAAAGCTTACTTCACCCTGCCCATAGGCAACGGGCGAACGTAACTCCGGCGCCGACGGAGGCGCCTCTCGCGGCGAGCCGCGCAGCGGAGACAGGATACGCTCGCCGTCGCACGCATTGGCAGTCAGGTCCGCATGCCATCTAATCGCCGCGGCTGGGCTGCGTACTCTTATTGCGAAGAATGCCGGGGTCTAATACGAATTGTTGCGTGGTCGGCTGCAACAGCACATATGGAAATTCGCCCGGGACCCGCTTTTACAGTTTCCCAAGCAAGCCATACGAACTGCGCCGACGTGATCGCTGGATCGCGCTTGTTCGCCGACAAAAGTAAGTTGCATCCTGCAGTTATATTCGTTGCTAACTTCAGAATGAAGCCTAATAAAATAATCACTATACGCAGCAACAATGGAACAGATTGGATGCCAGCACGTCACACGAGAATATGCAGTAAACACTTCGTCGGCAACGTGAAAGCGAATGAGGAGGGGCACCCATCTTACTACCCTTCCATATTTCCGGCCGTGTACAAGTCTGCAACGGGTCCTCTCTCTGACGATCGCTATGCCAGGTAGGTGTTGATGCGTTGTTTGCTGGATGTGTTTTATTGGTAGAAAAACAACACTTGTTTTTTGTTGATTCTATGCGTGCGGCAATGCGTACGCTGAGTGCTGCTGCAGAGGTTTTGTGATGAAGGAAGATGAAGCAAAATAGATCGAAATTTCAGTACACGCGCGGAAAAAAAGTACGAGAGCTATAAAGAGACGTACGCTTGAAGCTGGTGCATATGATTTTGAGAGTTTTAAAGTTTGAGTGGTCTGCACTTGCCTTTAAGTTTATTTCACGCTCGACTAGGAAGCGGAAGAGGTGGGAGCGCCAAAAGGAGCAAGAAAAGCTTGCCGACACTGGGGAACATGCAGAGCCAGCAGAAGCAGATATGCCTGCAGAGCCCTTACATGATGACAGCCAGCCGGACACTGAAGAGGCAGGAGATTGTGACACCATGGCAACAGAAGAGGAAGTTGGTCTTCGTCGTGTTGATGTATGTAGAATCTTTTGGTGGGGAAGGATGTTAAATGTGAACGTTTTAGTGATTTATGTGTACTTTTGCATTTCAGGTGTCAACAATGACCGAAGAAACAGGTGTTTGCTACAGCACAAACTTCACTTTTATTTCTGAAGTGAGCAATGGAAATGCATCCTCATACATCAGCCACAGGGAAGTGTGCACCACAGATCTTGGCAGCTCTTGTCATCCAGATTTTTGCGAAAAAAGCACTGGGCCAGTGTGCAAGCAGCCTTTTTTCGCAGGGTACAGTGCACTTTGCAATGATGAAGATGCATTTTATGACTTGACAGCAGTGACATTTCAAATTTTTGCCTTGTTGCTCAGCTTACTGCCAGCAGTGCCTAGAAAGATGAATGAATTGTCAATTGAAGACAAGCTTCTGCTATTTCTAGTTAAGCTGAAGCACGCACTGCCATTTTCAGTGCTTGGTGTCTTGTTCGGCGTGCACAGAAGAACTGCAGCTCGCATCTTTAAAGGGCTACTTGTGGATATCTTTTTAGCAAGCAAAGACTGGATTTACTGGCCATCACGTAAAGCTATCTTCAGCACGTTGCCACCAAGCTTCAGGCAGCACTACCCCAACTGCAGGGTTATTATAGACTGTACGGAGTTGGAAACTGAAGTGCCACCTGGTGTTGCAAAGCAGAACCTGTGGTATTCCCACTACAAAGGGAGGCACACGGTAAAATACCTAATTGGCATTGCCCCTAATGGTCTTGTGACTTTCTTGTCAAAGGGTTTTGGAGGGCGAACAACGGATGCCACAATTACCATTGAATCTGGGTTCATAAATTTGCTCGAGCCAGGAGACTTAGTCCTGGCAGATAAGGGCTTTCCTGGAATTCAGACAGGGGTTGGTGCTCAGAATGCTACCCTCATCATGCCTCCTTTTGCTACCAGTGCCCAATTCACTGAATCAGAAGTGAATGTAACCTATTTAACTGCTTCTGTGAGGATTCATGTAGAAAGGGTTATTCAGCGGCTAAAAATATTTACCATCATTTCACATAAGATCCCACAAGAGTTGACATCATATGCAGATGAAATCCTTCATGTGCTATCAGTCATCACCAATATGAAGAGTTCAATATTTTCAAAGGAATGAAGGACAGTCTCAGTAATTCAGGAGACGAATTGCAAAGGATGATTAATGACAGACAGGCAAAGCAGAATTGGTCTGAAAATCAATAGGCACAGGACTAATGTGCAACAGCCCCAGAAAAGAACAGAAGCTTGCAGTGAGTAGTGAGGCAGTGTAAGTAGGAAATGTACCTGCTTGGGACAGGTAGTGGCTGCAGATCCAGATCCCAAAAGGGAAATAACTAGAACTGGTTTGGGTTGAAGTGCATTCAGTAAATACTTTCAGGTCATGAATGGCAGGTTAACATCATTCCTCAAGAAGAAAGCATATAACAGCTGTATCTTACTGGTCCTCACCTTTGGTAAGAAATATGGAGGCTAAGAGTTCAACTTAAATTGAGAACCTTGCAGAGAGCTATGGAACGAAAACCTGCAGGTGTAACATTAAGAGATGGGAAGCATGCTGAATGGGCCGCGGAACAAATGCGAGTTAATAACATGCTAGTCAAAATCAAGAAGAAATGATCAGGTCAATTAATCTGAATGCAAGATAACATGGTCCATAAGGGTGACAGAGTGGATTCCAAGGGAAGGCAAGTGTAGCAGTGGGCAGACGACATTAGGAAGATTTCAAAGATCAAATGGATGAAGCTGGCATAGGACTGGGTTAATGGGAGTAATATGGGAGAGTCCTTTGCCCTGCAGTGGGGTAGTCAGGCTGGTGATTGTGATGTTGAAAAGATGTGAAGTGATAATCACATGCAAGCTGTATTGTGCCGCTGACGGTTGGGAGTGCATTGGTCCAACAATTATTCCTTGTAAAATACTTTATTGCATGCTTGAACTATCTTTCATACATTGTCATTGTCCAACATTTGTGCACTCGTGTAGTGCTTTTAGATAATGTTCAAAATAAAAGCTTCTGAGTTTCGGCACTGCTGCTGCCAAGAACTCATCATTCCTTGCAACAGGAATTGTCACTGAGTCTACATTGGAATACACAAAAAAATGACACATTTCAAGGCCTAAGACATGCAGACACACTTGAATCTGTGTGTAGTACTGATGGTGTTTCTTCAGCTGCAGCTCTCTCTCGCCAACTAAATACTTAAGCAAAGGCTTCTCTGTTACTTTCTTCTGACGTCGACTAAATGGGCACTTTATTTCTAGAAGAATGACTTCCGCTTCATTATTTCTGGAAGGTAAATTTGTTTTGTTATATGAGGGCAAATGTCTTCAGGCCATTCACCTGAATCCTGAATGTGGCATCAGGACTATATGCAGTCATGCCTCTTCAGGCCACTTACCTGAATATGCCATCAGGGCTACACGCCAGCCATGGCTCTTCAGGCTTTACAACAAGCCCGAACTGGGTAACCTTTACATTGTATTGACACTCAAACGCCACACGCGCTCTTGGCTCCTTTGCCAGCCCATAGAGCACAGCAGGGCCCATGAAGGGAGTCTCTGTTACAATTTTTTTTGCTCGTTCATAGAGCTGTGCATCGCAACATGTAAGAATCCTGTGTGCCTGGAAAAGCAAGCATATGCACAAAAATCATCAGCTGCGGCTGAACACAGTTGATCCCCCAATTAAATCAAACGTGAACCCGAAGCACTTTTTACGTACTTTGTTAATCAGTTGTTTTTGTTCTTGATCCAAAAGATTTTTGTGAGCTCTCATTTCCTTACGTAATAAATTATTAGTTACTTTAAATAGACAAGCTTACAGTTTTACAGAAGCATTGCTCACATTCATACAGGTGTATCTGGGAAAATAAATTTTAGTAATGAATAAAATTGTGGACAAAGCACAAAACAAATAATGAGGGATGTGACTCATCAATTTGCTTGCCAGTGTTTCGACAAGGGGAGATAAGTCCTGTTGCCAAAACATGGCAAGCAAGCTCAAGTTCTCCTCCATAGTTCACTAGGTTTCGGTCTGTGTCGAATTCCGTACTCCTTTCTTCTCGTCTGCAATGATATAGATAACGGCGAATTACCTTTGTTGCAGTGATTCTCGGGAATCTCTCATTTTTCCATTCGCTTCTGTCGTGTAATGTCCGAGTCGACAAAGCAGCAACATCATCAGGTTGCAGAGATGCGTACAGGTCTCTCTCCCAGTCTGAGAGCCTAGGTAGGTTGAAGTACAGAGAAAGTGGGAAAGCACCCCAAATTATTGCAGCTCTCTCAACATCAATGCTACATGCTGTTAGAAGCGTTACCAAAGGGACGGATGCAGCGCTGCATGTGTAAAAAGACAAATGGGGAGGGGGGCAGAGGTAGCAGTGTTATGTTAAAAGCTGAGGTATTGCATGGGGGGGGGGGGGGGGGGGGGGTCGTTGTCACGCCGCTGCACCGAGTGCAGCTGGCCGTAGTGACGCCTTTGGCAGCTGTTTTCTCTTGGATAACTAAAATGTACAGCTGAGGTAACGAAAATTACAAAAGAACGAAGCACAAACCTGTTCGGGAAGCAAACTGCTTCAAGAACTAATTTGCTGTCAGTGCGAGTTTTGACAACATAACTGTGGAACTTCCTCCGGTCCCTGTCCCACTGAAAAAGCTCTAGAGGCTGATCTGAGCAAAATGCGATAGGTGTGAAAGCCGATTCTTCAATAGTGCCAGCTTCTGCACGAAGCATATCTGTTAGCGGGCATTCGATGCCACCAAAAAACTGCAGCACATGTGTGACTGGAAAGCTTTGGGCACGCACTGAAAAATTATAAAAAAAGAACAGCATCAGGAGCGTTTGCAGAGGATTATGTTGTTTCTTGACGCCTCTGGTAAAGGTTCAGCGTTTGATTACAGGGATAAACAAAGCTCCAAAAACCCACCTCTCTCCTTTTTGGGAGCGCCAACTGTCGAATGCTTGGGGTACACTTTTTTTGCCGATGGAACGCGCCAGGATCTCGCCGCGCTGGTCCTCGATTCTCCAGTAGTGTTTTGTACGAACAGCGCGACAGCCGCCGCATGCTTACACTTCCCCGCGACACCGGCACGACAGTCGCAACGTGCTGCGATGATTCTCCTGCTGTTGTCAATCTGAAATAACAATGAGAGATGCGAGCCAGAAAAATACAAGCGATGAACAGACGTAGCTTACCTCGATCTCCACGCTCTTCGGCGGCGCGTTGATTTTAGTCTGCGCCATGCATTTCCCCCTTATTTCGGAGCCGCTTGAAAGCACGAGCTCTTTCACGTTGTGCACGTGACCGGCTTCAAGCAAAAGCTTGCCCTTTTTCAAGTTCGCTCCTCGGAAGAAGGAATTCAAATCTTCCAAATCGCGAAATGCCGCCGATATAACTATCGGCACGCTTTCCACCGCCATTCTACCAGCCTCGCGCAAGGCTGCCATGCCGTCTGCTACAGCGGAGCAATCCTGCGATATGTTCCCCGCCTGCCCGCCAGATGGCGCTGGTTGTTCAGCGATCGTGGCGGCTCCTGACGATTGCCCGTTGCCTATAGCAGTTATCGAGGCCTGCCGTTTCTCGTTCTCATCCATTTCATACCCAACAATTCCGGACAAAAATTTGTTTTAATAGGAAAAAGTGTATGAACGCATTTTTTTTTTCATACACTGGAAGATTTCACTATAGCAATACCCATCGATAGGCTTGCATTTTTTTTTTCGTATTAACGATTTTCTATCGTCAACTGCTCGATACGAGCGATGAAAAATATTTAAGATTTTGCTGCATATAGAAAAGGTGGACCATTACCTTCAATATTTACGTTACTGTACAGAGGGCAAAACACATGACTACAACAACCGAACTGTGTGTTCCGGAGCTCCCAAAGCCGCTGCGACCAAAAAGGCAAAAAATGACGAAATTCTATGAGTTTGACTGCACATGTTTACATCTATACCTTTTTTAACCAAATCTTATCGCTAGTTATCGCGTGTTACGTCCGAAACATGCTCAGAGCGTGTTCTAGACATGCGTTTTGCCCTCTGTACGTTACAATTTTCCAATATTAAATTTTTTTTCCCCCAAGAATGTAGGACATCTCCAGGAAATCTGTAGAATTCCACGGGCAGTCCTTGGCCGTTGATGTTCAGAGAACTATTGTGACAGCCCCAGACACAACAAGTTTCTCCACTCTTAGAACGTCGCGGAATTCACAGCGAGCGGCAACAACACTTTTGTGCGCCCGCGAGCAGGACGGCACGGTGCTCACAATGAAAGAGAGAGTGCCAGCTGCGCGAGCAGCACGCGCGTACCAGTCGACAGGCTGCTGGCTCAATGCGCTCCGCCCGCGACGTGCCCGGACGGAAACGCCAAAATGACCGGCAGGGGAGAAGTGGCGCTGGTGCAGTGGGAGCAAACTTCAGGTGCGCTTCCCTATACACAGATATAGTGAGAAAAGAGCATAAATTTACGCTGTCTACGTGCCATAAGCGTATGCATGCTTACGTACGTTAAACGCAAGCACATTCTCACTTTTAGTTCAGCGTATACTTGCAAAGACGCAAAAATAAACTCAGCGTGTGGTGCCGCCATCTGGTTGTTAGGGCGGGAACCATCACTGTCAACAAACCGACTCTGCTGTTAAACCTATAAGCTGCGGAATCGTCACTCTGAATAAAAAAAGAAAGCAAATTTATCACTTTTACGTTTCCTTGGAGGCGAGGTGAGAGGAAGCGAAAGACCTGTGCCGCATTTTTGGCCAGTGAACGCACTGAAAAAGGCAGCAACAACGAGAATTCAGTCCGAAGCAGGGGGTCCGGCTTCGAAGGGCGCCGCCATGTTTGTCGCCGCGCGGCGGAAATGGGTCCAGCCCGATCGTCCTCGCCGCGCCGCTTTCCGCGTGGCTCGGCGTCAAAAGCGGCCGAATCCGCTTCGCTCGCCGGATTTTTGGGCAAGTGTGAACGGGCCTGAAGGCAGAAGACCGGGGCGGCGCATGGACCAGGGAGCCCGGGGTCTAGCCTTCGCTCGCGTTCGGCCTCCGACAGCAAGCTTCGATACCTGGCAGCTCATCCAACGCCTGGCCGAGAACGAGAGCCGCACAGCGCCGCGAAGAATCCCCAGCCCGGCCGCAGAAGACTTCCAGCCATTCGTCGAGCCCGTGCCACAACAAACTGACTGAGCCCCGACGTGGACGAGCCCTACTGCATTTCCTGTAAGCGGCATCAAGCCAGATCCATTAATTAAATCATATTCTAAAATCATTCTTGGAGTCTGTGTATCAATCTCCTCGTGCCCAGTGTGGACACAAGGCCAATTCAAGAAACCGGTCAATCACAACGGCAAATTAGTCAAGGCAGCTCAAAAGTCAGCTCGACAGGGCGAATGCTTTCAGTGCGGTGACTCCACCCATTACGCTGCGCACTGCCCACTTCTTCGCGAGGAGACTAAAATCAAATCATTAGGGCCCGCGAATGGAGACAGGCTAGCAGCGAGAGTAGCCCTGGATGACTCCTCCTCTCTGCGTACTAACTTGAGGGAGGTAAAACTAGACTGCAGCGGCAAGGTAACTGACGCTATTGTCGACACCGGCGCCGATATCACTGTGATTCGTGAAAGCAGTGTGCCGGAGGAGCTAGTAACACCACACGGCAGCATAGAGCTGGTGTCAGCGTTTGGCGAGAAAGTGAGTGCTAAGCTAGCACTGCTGCCTCTAGCTTTAATTGGCGAAAAATCACCAATACAGGAGGTAGCGGAAGAGACACAAATAATGTGCGCTCTTACAGACAAGCTGAACTGCACCGATTGTTTAATATCGGGTGACACATGGGAGCAACTGCTTGACGCATGCCAGGCCAACACCGAGGCCCGGGTGCTAGCAGTGACGGAACAAAACAAGCTGAAGGGGTGCGAAATCGATATACCGGAGACGCCCGAGAGAGCGGAGCCGGAAAACACCGCTGGTAACGCAGCAACTCCGTCAGAAGCGGTAGAAGTGCGGAGCGAGGCGCGCGAAGCTGAACCGATACAAAGCAGTGACGCGCAGAAGTTCCGTGATGAACAGCGGAACGATTCCTTGCATTAGGCCTGGCAAGGTGCAAAAAGGGGCAAGGCGGGATTGTTTACGGTTGATGGGCTTCTCTATCACAAAGACTACGTGCTAGGAGAGCGGGTGCATCAATTGGTACTACCGGAATCGCGCCGCAAAGCTGTGCTTGGTCTGGCCCACGAATCTTACTGGGGAGGCCACCTTGGTGCCCGCAAAACTAAAGCGCGCATTAAGTATTCTTTCCACTGGCCAGGCATGGAGAAAGACATTCGAGACCGCTGCAGCAGTTGTCACAGCTGTCAGGTCCGCTCGGACAAAAGACAATCTGATCGAGTGCCGATAGGACCACTCACGCGGCCGAAAGTGCCATTTCAGAGGGTGAATGTTGACGTGATCGGACCGCTCGATCAACCTTCTTCAAGAGGGCATCGCTATGCACTCTGCGTAATTGACCTGTGCACACGCTGGCCGGAAGTGGTCTGCTTGAGATCTTTGTCCGCTAAAGCTACCTGCGAGGCCCTATTAGCAATCTTCAGCCGCACAGGCGTTCCTGAGGTGGTATGTTCCGACTGCGGGACTAACTTCACCGCCGCCTTGACGAGAGAATTTCTCGCGAGATTGGGTTGTCCTCCACGATTCTCTACTCCTGACCACCGAGAAAGTAACGGATCGGTGGAAAGGTGGAACAGAGTGTTCAAAAATATGCTGTTTCACGTTATTGAGAGGAATGCGAGGGACTGGGACAGATTCATCCCGTTTTTACTATGGGCATATCGAGAGGTGCCCCATGACACAACCGGTGTGTCGCCTTTCCGGATGCTGTACGGTAGGGACCCGGTTGGGCCACTCGCGATACTAAAGAACAGTTGGGCAGGTGATATTGAGCTGCCGGCAGACCTCGCAGACTCGCCCGCTGATTATCTGAAACAGTTAAAGGTGCAGCTTGAACTCGCAGCCGATGCTGCAGAGCTGACCAGCACAAAGCAACAAGAAGCTTACGCTTCTCAATACAACAAGCACTCCTCTATAAAGAATTTCAGACAGGGCGATACGGTGCTGATCTTCGATGACAGCCGTTCAGGGAAACTGTACCCAAAGTGGTTGGGACCGTGTACGGTAACAGGGAAGTATCGCGAGCACTCATACTACGTGCAAATGCGCGACGGTCGCCAGAGACTGGTTCACGCTAACAAGATGCGCCCTTACGTGAGCAGGGTAGCATCGGTGAGCATCATGCTTCATGATGACAGTGATTTCGGGGAGGTGGAATATACCCCGCGTGCGAACGAGGATGAAGTGTCATGCGTAGCCCTCGGGGTGGAAAAAACAGCATATCTCGATGTAGAGACGGCTACTATAATCGCGCTGTATTCGACCAGCACAAAGAACTCTTCGCCGCGAAACCAGGCGTAGCGCGTGTGGGCGCGCATCACATAAAGCTGGTGGAGGTCGCCAAGCCGAAACGCAGTCGCCCGTACCGAATCGCTGAGACTGAAAGGTGAAGTCGCCAAGCAGATTAAGGAGCTGCTAGACTTGAATCTCATATACCCGTGTGAGAGTCCATACGCGCATCCAATCGTAAGCGCGCCTAAGAAAGATGGGTCGATCCGTCTGTGCATCGATTAAGGCCGATTCACACGACGGACCGTTCGCCCGCGGCCCGCGCACTACGTGTGCATACGTCAGCACTTTGAGAGGCGCTCTGGATGCATGGATGGATGGCGGCCGACAGCGCGCCCCTCAAAGTGCTGACGTATGCACACGTAGTGCGCGGGCCGCGGGCGAACGGTCCGTCGTGTGAATCGGCCTTTACCGGACCTAGACGGATGCCTATCCAATGGGATGCCCACAGGAGCTCATTTTGCGTGTAGGAGCCGCGAAGTTCATTACACTCATCGACCTAAAACGAGGCTATTGGCAGGTGCCCCTAGATGAGGGCTCACAACTTGTAACAGCCTTCGTGTCGCATTGCGGTCAGTTCGCATGGAGGGTCATGCCCTTCGGCCTGAAAAATGCAGCTGCCACTTTTCAGAGGGATATGAACAACGTGTTGGCTCCTCATGAAGTACGCGTGCGCGTATTTAGATGATATAGCCGTCTTCAGTCAATCGCTAGAGCAACACGTGGAGCATCTGCATGGGGTGTTCACTACTTTGGAGACCGCAGGATTGCGCGCTAACGTAGAGAAGTGTCAGTTAGCCCAGGCTTCAATCCGGTATTTGGGACATATTGTAGGCTCGGGCAAGCACGGCCCAGACCCTCAGAAGTTGGAAGCGATCGAGAGGCTCCAGGTCCCTAAGACAAAGAACGAGTTGAGGAGCGCGCTCGGTCTCTGTGGCTACTACCGTAGCTACATTCCGAAGTTCGCGGAGATAGCTCGCCCTCTAACGCAGCTGACGGGAAAAAGTGTACCGACCCAATTGCCGTGGTCACCAGAAGCCGATAGCGCCTTCCAGGCACTCAAGCGAGGCCTCTGTGCAGCCATTTCGCTGAGTACACCTGACCCGCAGAGGCCATACGTACTCTACACGGACGCCTCAGCTGTGGCTGCAGGTGCTTGCTTATCGCAAACTGCCGATGACGGCTCGGAACAGCCGATCGCCTTCGCAAGTCATCGTTTTACACCGACGCAGATGCGGTGGGCCACGATCGAAAGAGAAGCATTCGGGGTCATTTGGGCGTTAAAGAAGTTCGAGACGTGGGTATTCGGTGCCCAGGTAACTGTTGTGTCCGACCACAATCCGCTGTCGTACCTCACGAGGAGCGTACTCCGGGGTGCGAAACTTACTGGCTGGGCTTTGGCGCTGCAGCGCTATAATGTGACGATCTAACATTAGAGGTAAAATTCACGCGAATGCAGACGCACTCTCGCGTCACCCAAATGGTTGCTGGGAGTAATGACTGACTCGAGGCCCGGAGCGTTCACTAGGGGCATAAACAGGGTGACGCTGAAGCACGTGTCATCGCCCCTGTGCCGTGTGAGACCAGTGTGCTTCCCGGGACATCAACCTGCCAGCTGTGCACGTGCGAACGGTGTGCGAAATGCGGTGTGAGAACTGTAACCCTAGGACGGGTTTGGACACTCTTTGCATGTCGCCTTGTTGATGTGCACATGTTTGTCATTTCTTTTGTATTACCTTGTAATAGGAGTTTTGTATTACCTTGTAATAGGAATTTTGTATTACCTTGTGTAGGAATGTGTTACGGAACGCGGCGTTGGCGTCCCTCCTTGTTATCTGTGTAATTCAATTAATCATTTTAGTGATTATTGAATCTTGGGAGGGAGGTGTAAGGTTGGCGCCAGTCAATCGCCTCTTTCCATTTTAACCGGCGCCGTAATAACGACTGAAAAAGCCGCTCTACGAGCTGCGGCGCGGCGACAGCATCGCGGTCGTTAGCCTGGACGGCGTTCGCAGTTTCACTAGAAGCTCGTTTCCGTGTTCTTTTTTTTACCAAAGTGAACGAGAGGTCTCCCCTATCAGTTGAAGGTCGCGTTTCCGCCCGGTCGCGGCCTGCGGGAAGAAAGCATCCTCCGTGGCCGAGTGCGGATCGCCCACAGGTCTGTTGTGGGGAGAGGGAAGGGCAGCATTCGCGCCTCGCGGCTTTCTTCAAAGGGTTAGGCTCGCGGAGGGCGCGCTTGCGGTTAGCGAAGGCATCCCTTCTCTGACAGGGCCGGTGCCACACGGCGTGGAGCGGTACGGACAATGCCCGCTGGCTGCGCGCCCATTTGCTAGCCTCATCTGGGAATGTTTAGCGGCATCAAACCTGCCCCGAAGGGGGTGTCGCGGTCCCTGTTGCGGGAGGGCGTTCGTCGCCGCGTTTGCAAGCTGTGTATGGCGCCGAGGCCGGGGGTCTTAGGGAGAGAGCTAGAACACATGTAGTGACGAGGCTCCTCCTGCTCACGGCTTGGCAATAATTCAACTTTTCGTTTTTTGTTCTTTTCGTGTGGGGAGAGAGCGCGGGGCGCGCGATGCTCTGCCGCCATCGCGACACAGAGATTTTGGTCTCGACCGGAGCCAGGCACGCAGACCGTGCTCTCGAGTAGCCGTGGAGTGGGTCCACGGGGCGGCTGGTGGGACATGATGCTGTCATGTATATACTCCTTGGAAATAGTCGTCTGTGTACATAAAACCTATATCAGTGCTCGACAAGAGTTCCTGTCTTTCCTGCAAGTCTCATCCTACTGGCTCAGTACTTCGTTGGAAGAAAGAAGAACGGAGGGACAACATCTCTGATCGCTGATCGCCCCCTCGTCTTGGCGGACACCAGATATGCGACACAAACTCGCGACGAACTTCTGGTTCGAAAAGTCTGCGGACCTTCTACAGTACTGCCGGACGGACCGGGTGTCAGGGCGCTGTTGATGAGGGGGGCAATAAAAAAATGACGAATAGCTGGCGACAGCGCGGCTAGCCGAGGGCAGCGAAGGCCTTACGCATCCCTCGCCCTTCCTGATGATGTGAAATGCTTCCGCGATCTCCCTCGTGCGCTGATCATGATGTACAAACAACACTTCCGTGTCAACAAAATACGGAACACAATCACACGTGAGGCAGTGTTGTGCTACATTTCTATTATCTCTGCTGCTGACAGAATTGGCGTGTTCTGTGAGGCGAATGTTGATACAACGACCCGTCTGGAGATCGCGGAAGCATTTCACATCATCAGGAAGGGCGAGGGATGCGTAAGCAAATCCTCGATTAGCTTGTCAGGGAGGGAAATGAGCCTGCTTCATTCTGGGTAGGGAGGGTGAGGTAATGACACACGTGCCTTGAATGGATGATTGCTGTTTTTTGTTTTTTTTTGTTTTCTCTATTTTTACGCTTGTGAGTGGCAACAGTGTATCCGGGTTTGGCAAGGTGTATTTGCGCATGTCTGGGTAAATGTATAAATTGACTGCGTACGTATGAATAAAATTCAGTTGTAAGTTCAGCGCCGTCAGTCTGTTTCCCTTGTCCTCTGTCCGTGTTCGTAAGCGCTGGTTTTTTCTACAATGGTTCACCACCAACTCGCCCAATCCTCAGTTCTACTACTTTCCTATTGACGCCTGAACGTTTCAAGCCATATTTAAAAAGATAATTTTTTTATCTCGACTAATTATTCAAATAGGAGGACCGAAAAAATAGTACTCTAACTTTAGATAAACCCTAACAACATCCACGCGATTTCAGTCCAGAAGAACGCTTAGTTTTTTTTATAAATCTTGGTCCAAGTTAGCTGGGACACCATGTATATCTTCTGCTATCCCGCGGGCCCACGGCGCTGTCGCTCGAGCCTTTGTCTCGTTTCGGCAGGTCCGCATGCATGTGTAGGCCACTGTGTTGTAGCTCTGCGTGAATAAAAAATCAAATGGAAGGAAAGAATGCACTCGCTGTTTTACGGCAAAGTCAGAGAACTCATGGAGACCATGGGATTCGGAAAGATGTTCTAGGGCAGCCTGTTCTGCCGGTGCCCGAAACTGACTGCCATGTCTTTCCTGGTTCGGCGACCACTCGAGTAAGGACCCGAGTACATGTTCCCAAGAAAGCTTTCTGCTGAGAAGGGGTTCGCGATGAGCACTGCGTTATTCAAAGGTACGTCCTTTGTCAAAAGTTTAGAGCCCAGGGGGTTTGCTTCTAAGCACTATTGTGGCGCTCCTGTAGCACTAATAGAAGTCCTACGCATCGGAGGGAGCAGGATCAAAAATCTTCTTACCTTCAGAAGATTTGAGACGCTGAGGACGCATTACGAGGAAAGCAATATGTCCCAGAAGCAAACCCCCTGGGCTCTAAACTTTTGACAAAGGCTGTACCTCGATCGCCGCGCATCATTTTTTTGTGCTAGACTATATTCAGACACAACTCAAGAACGAAACCGCAAAAACATCTCAAAAGAGGCTCTCCAGCCAATAACGTTGGCTGTTTGTCATGGCCTCGCGGTTAATCTCATAGCGTACGCGACATCGGAGGTGGTTGGAAGGTGTCTACCTGAAATAGGACTTACCGCGATGTCATATACGCAAGTCGGTCGACGCCGTAGGCTTGAGGGGCTCTGGCCGCAAAGATTACACGGATCTTGAGGAGCCAATAAAGTGAAACCGAAATTATTTGATGCGTGAAGCTCCGCCACTGCATGAGGCAGGGAGGCGTGCAGGAAGACACCGACCGCCTTCTCCGACCAAGTTTCCGGGCATCGCCGCCGCGGAGACGGACAGTTTTAGCATCGTCAGACAGCCGTACGGTGTTGTGCCCGGGATGTCCTCCAGCCGAAGTGGATTCAAACGCGGACTCTCGCCCGGCGTAGCCACGGCAGCGGCGACAGCAAGCCTCCTCTGAAAGCAGTCAGCGAAGCTCTGCCAGCGCACCCTCATCTAGGACGGACACTTGCCAAGGCCAGCCGTAGTTGCCCTTCAAAGGGCCACTGACCAGGGTCCGGACATTTTTGAAAAACAAGTCCACTGCATAGATGAGGCATCGAAGATAACCTCTGCAAAATACTAGAGCCATGCGCGCCGCGAAAAGCTGCTAAAATTCAAATCAAAGCCCGCTCGTTCTTTCCTTCAACAAAACGTCTCCGCCCCACTACTCTGAACCCCCTTGACGTCATAGGGGTTACTTTCGCTAAAGGCACTCCATTGGTGCATCATTCTGACTGACGGGAGAAGGTTGGGCGTAGCCTTGGCGTTGCGTCGTCTGCACAACGCTTTCCGCAGCGCCTTCTGTTCTGGCACATGCCTACAAACCCGCATGAAGGAACAACAACAAACAAACAAAAAAAAACTGCGGAGGGAGCGTACGGCGACAGCCTTGAACCCTAGCCATAAAAAGTAAAAAACAGTAAAACTGAGTGAGTTGGTTCGCCCCCCCCCTCCCCCACCGCCGTGATCACGTCACGAGACGCTCTGCGTGCGCGCTCCCTTCTCAGTTTTTTTCTTCTATGTAAGCCCCCCAAAACAAGGTTTTAATTACTAGTGCTGCAAAGCCTTTCCCTCGCTCGCCCACTTGACCGCTCCGCACACACACCGCTTATCCTTCAAGCATCTTGCGTACGCCTTGACTCCAATGAACGACATGGGCTTCGGAGCGGAGAAAAGACACACACACAGAACACAAACACACATTAAGAAAAGCAAACGGGCGGTTGCCGGGTCCGCACTTCGCCGTGTGTTTGGAACACAACCGACTTCCGCCCCTCCGCTTGTGGTGGTGGTGAAAACTTTTATTTTGTGAAAAAGAGTTTGGGAGCCACAGAGTGGCTCCGCTACATGGTCGGCGTCCCTAGTCCGGGACACCGCACGACGAGGCCCCGTCTCTCGCCCGTTTCACCAGAGCTTGTGAAGCGGTGGAGAGGCCTAAAAAAAAAGGAAAGGTGGCTCGTCAACTGGGAATGACAAACAGATGAATGAAAGGATGCGCTCGCTAACAAGTCTAGGTGGTCGAGCCGATCGCGCCTCTCGATCGTTCAGTGTGCGGAGAAAATGCGACGGTGCTGTTTCGTCGTTGGATGCGCACGCAACGCCTGGAGTAGCAATAACCAAGAAAAGAATTATATTGAAGGCGGGGCCATGACGTAGAGATGTGACGCACTCCACAGACACCACGCCTCCGGCTAGCATCGGAGAACGAAGGGGCGATTTTGCCTTGCCGAGCCTACTCGACGAGGAGCCGGAGAGAAAAATCTCGAGGAGGGAACGGAAGGAGAGGAGGCTCGCTCAAAGAGAGGTAGAGAGTGTGCGACCAGGGGCTGGTCACAGGCCCTTTCAAGACGGGACCCGGGTGTCAGCTGGGTACAGTTACCTCACCGCGGCATCCGTCGTCAAAGGAGCAGTTTCCGGCGAGCGATTTCCCTTCACCGCGTGGCCTTACGGGTGGCCCTGGGCCTTGTGGTCTTGCACTGATGGAGAACAAGTGCAGGCCACTCGTGCGACCCCCTGCACACCGTGGGAGTGCCACTCGCGCACCTTCCGATGTCTGTGCGACATTGATGGCATCCTCCTCGCCCTCAAGCCCAACACCTGACGGGGGCGTGTTCCCCAATGAGAGACTGCGTATGATGAGTGCGAAGGTGAACTTTTCAGGACACGCCTTCCTCAGCGGGCCCGGCCTCCATCTAGGGAATTCGGGGAAGGAAAACACTAGCTCCCTCTCACAGAGACTCCCTTCTGCTAAGTTGCTCCTCACTTGTACATAATGTAAATACTCTGTATAAAGCTTCTCCTTGTCTTCTCGTAGCCGCGTCTCTGATCTTCCTCGTCCCTTCTCCGGCTCGACCACGAAACCTGCATCCCAACAACGGCTAATCCGGGATCGTTGCCGTACCTACCGTCGGTTCACTTGCCTTATACCGTGCCAGAACGGCAGAGTGTGTATGTGTGTATGGTGATGATACTGACCTTTACGCAAGTCCAAAGGCGCAAAAAGAGTTGGCTTGTCAGAATTACTTTCTTTGCATAAATGATCATATAATTACGAACGTACACGAAGCTTGCATGTAATTTGTATCATTGGCAACAGATTTTCGTTTTTTGCTAGCTATACCAGGCTATGTCAAAGCGGAGGCCAATCCAAGTCCGAGCTTAAAACAGCGTGAAGGACACGGACGATGACACAGAGGCGCGCTGGCACGCGCGCTCACGCACGCACGCACGCACGCACGCACGCACACACGCACGCACGCACACGCACGCACAGACACACACACGCACACTTGCCGGGGAATTAAAAAAACCTTCGTAAAATCGTTAAATCGAGTTTTAAAGGACCTCAGAAAGGGGCTCTCAATAAAGTTGCCGTATGTCTGGGATGTTAAACGACGCTGCTTCACATACATCCATTGGCAAGAATTTTTTAAATACGTTTTGTTTAAGATGAGTTATGCAGTCAAAATTTGAACTTCCGCGTCAGCGCGCCTTTCCCTCCCCTCGTCAGTTTTCGCGCGCAAAACGTTGGCGCTCCTCCGCCGGACCCACCCACTCGACCCCTCCCCTATTTCCGCCGGCCCGCACGCTATGGTCACGGCCGTGGCATCTGCGTGACGCCTGAAAGAATTTGGCGCGGTGAACCAATGATACCTCCCATCCCCCTGATGACGTCATTTGCGCAACGTGACGTCGTATGCCAGGTTTCACGCGGAAGTTCGCCACCGCGCGTCGCCGCGAGGTGCGCGAGCGGAAGTTTTCAAAAATGTATTGTAAATTTCCCGCTCGCTTTTGAGGTCTCGTACGCGGCATGGACGCTTGGTGGCCTGTACTCTACGTAGTGCAAGCATTTTGAAGCCAAACTCGAACACGCTTTTCTGCGGCCCTTTAACTGTATCAAGCTCGCTTTGTTCCAAATCGCCTTCCCATTTTCGGCAGAGCTCAAAACAGTATCGCAATTTTTTGCAACATTTTTTTCCCATCTCGCAAATACTTTGCGTAATGGCTCGGCAGAAATACAAAACCTCTTCCCTAACCGAGGGAAAAGGGGGTGGAGTTTGAAGCCCAGCAATGGCCGCTTTATGTTCAATGATGTGAATGAAGACAGAGCCACGAATTCAGGTAATAACATGTATATATATATATATATATATATATATATATATATATGTAAACACAGACAAATAAAAACGCCGTTACATTAACGCGTCGTTACATACGAACTTGTAACAGACTTACATTATGCTATGGAAGTACATGCAAATTACAGAAAAGCTTTTGCATATAACGAAGGCAGATGAATAATAATATAGAGCGAAAAGTTCAAAGTGAAAATAAGTTAAAAAAATTCAGGGGGCGCTTTGGCTCCCTAAAGTGCTGCAGTGCGAAAGCCATTCTTGGCTCACTGTTCGGCATTGACTGCGAGACTGTTTGTGCTCTACTAGTGCTTTATTTTACTACACATTACAAATAAACACTTTCAGTGCCGATTTTGACTGCTTCTTTAGCACGACTCTCTCTCCGCTTCGATGAGTTCGGTTGTATCCATGGCTCCGTTCGCAGTAATGAGGTATGTAGTGAGGTCACCCACGGACGTATTACGCCCCCTGTCGGAGCGGACGACAACTATTTTTTATTAGTTGTCGTGTGCTCCAAAAGATGGCGTCAGGCATCCGTGGGTGACCTCGTTAGTTCGAATCCGCGCACTCTGACGTCATAATCATTTCGACCAACCGAAAAGCGTGACACCTCTGCTGACCACCTTCTGTCGACAACGGTGAGGCATTAAAGGCTTTCGCCTTAAAAATAAGTATACGGTGACCGGGGCCAAGGGCCAGTCCTGTTTCTTCCACCAGTCACCACTACACGGAGCTCTTCTCGAAGGCGCTGGTCCTGCCGGAACAGCAAGCGGTTTGTTGAGGGAAATGCGGTGTCGTCGGCGCCTGGCAGTGCCGGGAGTGCTCGGCGACGCTTCTGCCCCTCGATCAGCGGACTGAAGCGGGTGACGACGGGCTTCTCTTTACAAGCTTTGTGGCGGACGCCGGAGACTGTCGTGGCCTTTCGTTCACTAATCACCTCACCCCTCAAACATCGTTCACACACCCCTTTGCCGCTGTTTGACCTGCCTGTTGCAGCGGGGTGAAGGTCACCTTGGTTGTGAGCCGTGGTTGGGGTCGCCTATCCGCCAAAAAGGATACAACACACGTATGCAAAAAAAAAAAAAACACACGTATGCCCTTACTTCTGTACTGCTAGGGGTCACCTTGAAGACCAGAAAAGAAAGATACAAATCGAGCAAGCTCCACGTAAACCATGTACTGCTAATACCGCGAGCTCGTTCACGCACCCGACGAATAGAAGTATGTCCCCGAGCTTGAGGTACATAATATTTTAACCTCACGGGCCGCCTTCACATGTTTAATTACACAAGACATTAAAAAGCACAAATACTGCCACGTTTGTGACACTTTGCTGGACATTATATTCAGCGCTTTCGCCGATTATATGCGGCTTTCATATGCTGTTCCCCAGTTTTGAGCCGATGTTCTGGTTGGAGGACTCGATTTCGCTTTCTCTATCGCTATCGATCGGACCCTTCCTGTCCCAACTGTCCCTCTACCTATGCGGACCTGGCCCATTGCCTCTTCTATTGCCCCGCTGCTCAGCAGTCGGGTTCCTTCCCCCCACCCTCTCTATCCATCACCACCTGGCTCGACTGGCTTGGCGCTGAAGGGGAAGAAGAACAGCGGCTTCTGGTCGCCCAGGCGGTCGACATGCTCGGCCTATAAATTATGGTCGAATAAAGGTCTTTTACTACTACTACTACTAATATGTGAGACATTATTCTCACCCGATAACCCCCCCCCCCCCAAAAAAAAAAAAAACTTTGCTGTATAGATCATAATCATGCAAACGTATTACATTTAAGTACTTTGGTATTATTAAACTGAGCAGCATTTCTTCAAATCTTCCCGCACGCATTTCCCTCGAAGCACCGAAACGCTACAACAACGCCACTTTTTTTATTCGGTCAAATGTTGATACATTGTTCTTATTACACTTTTTTATTGAGCTTTTGAGGTGTTACAAATGTAATAACATTTTACTAACCATAACTGACACATAAGTGCAACAAGGTTATCAAGGCGACAGCCTTTAATCGCTCATGCTCGCGGTCGCGTCCGTCCGTGCGCTGGAATCGTGCCAACTGTGGCCTCTCCTCCGCGCAGCTGCGCGACCTCCTTCCCTCCTTGGCAACCCAGTGCACTGGTGGGGTGCGCAGCTGTGCATAGCAACCGTTACGTCCACACAGTAGCGGTAGAACGAGCGCGCGCGCGTCGGCGGCGGCAGCTGCACCGCCGCTCCTTCGCCAGACGTCTCGCTGCAGTCGAGGCTTTGGCCAAGCACACTTTAGAATTCCCAAAGTGTCTTCAGTAATTTTTTGGACCAGATGGCACCCGGGTCCTCTCTGCAATGTCCATAACGGCAGGCCTTGAGAGCTATTTTCGGCATGTATACAGAGTGCACTGCCAAAGGTGCGCTGTCTACTTCCAGAGGAGACTTGCCGTCGCCGTGGCTACGCCGGACGAGAGAGTCAGGGAGCTGAGGCATAACATCGTGCAAGACCAGGCCTGTCTCTGTCAAAGGTGCAATCAACACTTTGCAAGGAGAATGGGGCACAAGGGCGACACGCACTAAAATGCACCAATATTCGTACATGCACCTCCCACGCGTACCTTCAAACGGAGAACATCACCTCAGACTTACATAGCCAGCCGTTAACGGTGCCGTAAGTGATAGTGGCGGTTAGGTAACGCACAGTTTTCTAATTAATTTTTTTTGGGTTGCGCATGCGATCTATAGCAGGAATCCTCACATATATTTAACTGGAAATTCGTGTTGAAAAAACATCATTACTGCACGAAAAGTGAGAAAATTTCTGAGCCACAACGCTTGAAGATGTTTTTGGTTATGATCTGAACTCCATAGTAAATAATAGTTTGTACTTGTTCTCCAGTAACTGCTTGATCATTAAAATAACATGTCGAACACAGCGTTAGCATAATGTTTATATAGACTCCGAAGAGTGGAAAGTTGGGCTTGTCGGTTTACAATCATATTGGGAACATCGCTAACACAGGACGGAGCGAGAACACAACACAGGCGCTGACTAGCAACTGGCGTTTATTTCAGAAATACAGACATATATACATACCGAAACCCCGCAGTCGAGATAAACAGATTCAACCTCTGCTCGAAAAGATGGCGAGGGAAAAGGCACGGGCTCAGCTGACGACAAGAGAAACTTAACCAGAGACGAACCGGCAATAAGGTGAACGGGGGTAACAAAGGGAGAGTGGATGAAAACAAACAAGGAAAAACAATAACAGGGGAATCATTTTTTTTAACTGCTACGGGCGTATGTCAAGGATGTAGTGAAAGTGGCGAGTTGAAAGGCACGCGCTCATCCCGAAAGGAAGAAAAGGGGCGATCAAACGGCAACAAAAAAAGGGGGATGAACTGGTGAAAACAAACAGCAAACAGGAACACCACCAACAGGGGTTAATTAAGGCACATCGGGGAGGTAGCTGGCCAGTATTAGGATTTATGCCCAAAAGCGGTTTCTTTTGAAAGTATTTGATAGACGGTGCACTGACACAAGTGTGATCTTTTTTATTGGCGATAAAAGCTGCCCAGATTTCTCAAGCGTGCTGGCTGAAATATTTCTTGATGATGCGGATTTTGTCAAGCAGGGGAGAGAATTTGCATTTTGGGCGGTGAATGACTAAGTTCGATTCCGCAGTGGCATTTTGAGTATTTGAGAATTAGCGTGCTCGCGCAACCTGTCATTAATACAACATCCAGATTGCCCTACCTAGGACCTGCCACACGAAAGCGGAATTCCGTACACAGCGTTTTTTGCTGATCTTAAACCAACAAAAAGATCGTAAACCAACACAATGTTCTTGAACCAACAAGCCCAACTCTCCGCTCTTCTGAGTTCCATTTCTCTCCGACGTAGAGTGGGACCGTGTGGTGGTCCAGGGACTCAAGGGGGGTCTAAACACACTTGCCATAATTAAGTTTTTCTCTCTCTGTCTACATCGGGCCCTTTCGCTTCTATCGTTCTTCACGCTCTCCGCAATCCTTTCCTGTGTACCGCGATGCTTGTGTCGGCCTCATGCCGTGCTCGGCTCCTCATGTTTGCCATCAAGAATGACTACCTTCCCCTGCTGTGGCCCTTCTCGTAGGCCCGTTCCAACCTTCACGCGGACATGGGCTGCGCCTGTGCCGCATCCTGCGGTGGGAGGCTTGGCGACAGGTACAGCTTTTCCAAGAAAGCCTGTTCATCGCCTGCGACAAGTCTGCCAGCCGGCAGGACACCGCCGTAGGTTGCACCAAGAACTTCAAATCGCCGACCGCATTACCGAGTTCACCTGGCAAAGGTTCGTTTCGCTCCTTTCGCTACCAAGAAAACGTGCGGCACCGCCCGTCCGCTGTTGGGACTGTGGCATCCCACTTATGCCACCACTGTTGGGACTGGGAGTCCGAGCCATGAAACGGTCGAGGCGACGGTGAGTCAAATGAACTTTATGTACAGTATGTACAAGGGCTTTTACATGATACAAGGGCCAAGAGCACCACGGGCTAGCACAAAGAAGAGCGGCCCCGGCGGCGAGCGTAGCTCCGGCGTGATGGCTCTTCTGCTGCCCGTCTGCTGCTCGGGTTCAGCGCGGCTCCGTTTTTTAACGGTTACGGCAGCCAGCCGTTCAAATCCTCCAATCACTGGCCACCGTTAAAATTAGACCAATGGTCGAGAGCCGGCGAGCGTCGGAGGAGTTCGCACCGACGGAGAGGAGGAAAGGTCCGTGTCGGCGCCGCGGCGGCGGGATGAGTCACGCTGCATGTCGCGACTTGTCCGAGAAAGTCTGAGCCTGCTTTGAGCGCCGGCGGGAGCGCAGCGCTGGTTTAGACAGGCCAACCAGCGAAATGTGGGCTCTGGCACTACAGCACCACCGCCGCCAGACAATGCGCCACGAAGACGAGCTACTTCCGCGTGGCTCGGATGCGGGGCGCGCTCGTACGCCAGGCTCCTCCAAGTTCTCGTCCGGTGTTCAGCCGCAGGAAGCTCCAGGCTCCTTTCCGAGAACGGGTCCCGCTCGTCAGGACAGGATCACTGCTCCGCAGCCTTGTCGCCCAGGTGACTGGATCAGCTTCGCTCGGTCCTTCGGAAGAGCTTGCTTCTCAGCATCGGTCGTTGATCGTTCTGCATGTTGCCAAGAACCGACCGACAACAGGCAACACCCAACACGAGCAAGTGCCCTCCGTCACCCGTCAAAACACCAGACTTTGTGGGTTCCTACGTGAACACAGGCCACCACCCACCGCGGGTTCGAGCTTCGCGCGAGCCAAGGGCCCCGATCAGCCGTCACCACACACACACTGGGACACCGATGCGGTTCACTCAACCTCCGCTAGGAGGAGAGCGATTCGCCGCAAAGAAATAAGCCTCCAAGTTCACAAAGGAGACGTTTATTCACGTCGTCCTTCAGCAGGTACACACACACTCAATAGTCACCCCGTCCCGGGGGCGCGCGAGGAGCAAGGCTCTGCTGCGCGCACGAAGCGACTCGAGCAATGTGCGCCGCTAGCACGCCGCTGCAGGAGAATGTCCCCGCGGCCGTGCTGTGATCTCTCTCTCGTGTCGACCGTTGGGCCGGTTGCGAGAGAGAGTGGGCATTCAACGCAAGGTACGCCTGTCAGAGGTCGCTGGACCCCGCTGGACAGGCTCGAGCCGCTGCAGGTCAGAGGACACGTGCGGCCGAGCTCGAGTATGCACTGGTCCGTGCGGCAAAGCCGGCACGGACAAACAGTAACGTACGCACCTTACGCTGTCTCGGAGGGATCTCTCTCTCTCTGGGCCCCGCTCGGACGGTCGCGCGGTGCGCGGCCGCCCAGAGCGGGTCCCGGATTCCCGCCAAAAGGCGCCAATGGCAAAGGCCCTTGGGGAGCCGGGGCGGAGCTGTGGCTAAATGACAGTGATTAGTCACCCAGCCGCCTCTCCACCGCCTGAGGCGGGAGCAAGGGAAAGAGAAACAACGCGGGAGGCCGGCTAGCCGCGCAAAGGCGACGGCGGAAAGCCAGGATTCCCACATCCCCCTCTCCTTAAATGCCCTCCTACCCATCGGCAAAGCACGCGGCCAAAATAAAGAAATCAATACACAAAAAAAATAAGCTACACTTCAGTTCCAAAATAAAGAAATGAATACAAAAAAAACTAGCTCCTCTTCAGTTCCAGCCAGAAAAACTAAAACACACAAACGAAGGAAAACAAGGTAAACAAACAAACACTGCCATACGCTTCAGTAAATCAAAACAGCTTACAGATTATATATACGGTACACAAGATGTGGATGCAACTGTACAGCTATGTTACAGGTGGATGCCAGCCTCAAAGTTCGGTGGCGCGGCCCAGTGGGCCTGTCGGCGACTCACCGCTCGTGGACTTCAAGTTGAACGGGTTGGGAGGGCCGACGACTGATGGCGGTCTTCTTTCCGTTGATGTAGGGTGCGTTGATGACGACGGGGCCGCGGCAGAGCACTGACCTCGCGCCCTTGGACACGACATCACGTTCGGCACAAGAGAGTTAGTGCACCCCCTTCACGCCGGCTCAAACGGGCGAGGACGTTCGGCTGCGTCCTGATGTGTAACCTTGGCCACAGCGAGGGGTCCTTCTCATCCTCGCGTTCACGCAGAAGAACACAACGGCACAACTCACAGGCGTCGCCTTGGCTCATGGTTACGCGCGCACACAGTCACAGCCACAACCACGCATACACCGGCAAGTGCGCGGACGCTGGTCGGCGACAACGATCCCCTCATCAGAAGCGTCCAGAGGCGCCGCGGCGAGGGTCAACGGGTGCACTTTCCGCCCCCCATCGCCCCAAACGCCCCGCCAACTTCCCCTCCATACGGGCCGTACAAGCGCTTTCCTTCCGCTCGCGTGCCGCTTTCTATGGGAGCGCGGTTTCTCCCGTGAATGCAGCGGAAAGCGAGAGCCCGCATGAGAGCACGTGCCTTTGCGCGTCTCGCTCTCTCTGTGCTGGCGGCAAGATTCACACTTGTCCCGCTCCTTAATTTTTCGCCTCCCGGGCAGCGCTCTCTTGAATCTCGGTTTGCTGCCTTGGTGCACTTTTCCGCGCGAATGTTTGTACGATTTCTTTTTGCAGTTTATTCTACTGCCCAGATCTATGTGCCGCGACACACTTATGCGCTTCGCTGTGGGCGATAGTGATGCCTCGCACATTTCTTTAGCTCTGGTTCTGACGCTAGTTTCAGGGCTGACAACGTGACTGACTTTACTGAAGTCATTTTGCCGGCGACGCTGGCGCTTCCGATGATGGAAACCCGTTTCCCCGCGCTTGCCCCTTCTCTCTTTTCGGCAGCGCCCGTCTTTCTTACGCCTGCCTTTCATCGTCTTTCGGTGACAGCTCTCTCTCTTGAGCTTGCCTTTCCTCTCCTTTCGACGGCAGCACTGTTTCTCTTGTCTGGCTATCACCTTGTGGCGATAGCTCACATTCCTGAACTGGCGGTTCCTTTTCTTCCGGTTGCAGCTTTCTATCGTGAGCTTTTCTTTCATTATCGCCTGCGGAAGCACATGCTGCTTCCGTCGCCTAGGTTTCTGCTCCCTGACAATATCACTGTCATTATCAGTCGATTCGCGTGCGCTACCTAGATCAGGCCTGTCTTTGGCGCCTTTACCAAATTCCTCAAAGCTGCGCTCTTCCTGCGCAGCGTCTCTGAGTGCGCATTCGTCTTCATCTTTCTCGGAAGGAATGACGTCTACAGCCCCCATGTCGTCTGGAACGTTCTGTACTCCACTGTCGTCCAGCACCTTAGTTTCTTCAGGCGCGGACGAACCAGTGTTTTCAACTGACATGAGTGCTGGTATACAGTTCTCGTCATGCTCCTGACGCGTTTCAGCCAATTTCGGATGAGGGTCGGCTCTGCACCCAGTCGCGGTGTTCCCGCTACTGCAGCTGC
Source organism: Amblyomma mixtum (assembly GCF_055824585.1). NCBI lineage: Eukaryota > Metazoa > Arthropoda > Arachnida > Ixodida > Ixodidae > Amblyomma > Amblyomma mixtum. The sequence goes on along the minus strand of NC_143012.1, from coordinate 203,971,663 downwards.
TTTCTGGAAAGTCGCAAAGCTCAGAGCAGTGCGAAAGCACGGGACTCCTTTTGCATTCCTCGCCAGAGACACTAACGCACAACTCAGCGTCCGCAAACTCTCCATGCGCCTGCTTCCGTTGATCGTAAGTTTCGGGTTTCTGCATCTCTGCCGAACGCGCTGAACAACACGGTGTGCCGTCCTCATCTACTTCGCTTGCGTCGGCGCAAGTGTTTTCACTAATGTCCAGACGGACGTCCTCTCTGCCCTGTTCGGCAACTTCTCCTGCTTTCGACACGCTAGGAGATTCGCTTTCCGGTAACTCCGCCACAATCTCAATGGGCGAGACCTCTGTTAGTGCATCGTCCGATGCTGTGACTACCTTATCCGATGGTGTAGAGGTTTTCTCAGTTGGCGAATGCGGGGCAATTCCCAATGTTACAGCAGCAGTTACATCTGCCACGTACGGACTACGTTCCTCTGTGCCGCACTGGCAGCTCTGCTCTACAGCTACGCACTCTACCTCTGCGTCACGATCTTCCGACCCTTCAGCATTTTCGAGCCACTCTAAAATGTCGGCTTTAAACTGGTACGGAAAATCGTTAAACGATGGGGTGCTATTCTCTCGCAGGTACCTTTGGCGAAGGTCCAGCGGTGACACGTTATATCTCGCCAGTAAGAAGCTTTTCAGCTCATCGTAGTCCGCCAAGCCGTCGTCCAACAGGCGCTTGACAACGTCATACGCTTCGCTGGAAAGCAGGGCTACCAACTTCTGTGCCCAACCATTCCGCTCAACGCGCTTTCTCTCGCAGACGCGCTCGAACTCCGCAAGATATTTCGCCATATCTTCGGCGATCACGAAGGGCTGCGGCTTGTCTCTCAGCTGCTGACCGTTGGTCTCATGCAGAGCGAACAATGTTCTATCTCTCTCACAGAAGATCTCGTGTGCTTCAAGCTCCAGGTCCATCACTTTGTTAGCGCGAGCACGTCGTTTATTCTGAAGCTGCCTCCGTTTTTCTGCCTCCTCGCGCTCACGGCGTTCTTTGGCCTCCTCGCGCTCACGTTCTGCCCGTTCGCGCTCAAGCTGCTTCTGTTTTTCAGCCTCTTCGTGCTCACGTTCTGCCTGTTCGCGCTCAAGCTGCTTCTGTTTTTCAGCCTCTTCGTGCTCACGGCGTTCTGTGATCTCTTCCCAGGCCTCATTGGCTTCCTCAGCCGTTACATTCTTTTTCCGCATGATCTCAAGAATCGCATGCTTTCGTTTAGCGGGGCCCAAATCAATGCCCAACTCTTCACAAATTTCGATGAGTTCCTTCACTTTGAAGTTCTCCATCGCTCACAATAGCCTCTTGTAGTTTGCCCTTTTCTTAGAATTCCCTTGCCGTTCACTACTATAGCGCTACTAGTATGACACGCGCAAGTAATTCTTTCCAAAACGCCTCGTTTACTCCCTCTGCACCAGCTTTCGTTTCAAAGCGCTCCGACTTGGCTCGAAACAGCAAAGCTCTCCTACAGTGCTACACACACAGCCCTACTCTAGACTACAATCACGTGTGCTAGAGCAGTCTGGCGAATTGAGGGGAAAACATCAGGCACTCACCGCGCCGAGGTAGCTGACGCCGGTCGATCCCGCAGCTGCCATCCACTGTTGGGACTGTGGCATCCCACTTATGCCACCACTGTTGGGACTGGGAGTCCGAGCCATGAAACGGTCGAGGCGACGGTGAGTCAAATGAACTTTATGTACAGTATGTACAAGGGCTTTTACATGATACAAGGGCCAAGAGCACCACGGGCTAGCACAAAGAAGAGCGGCCCCGGCGGCGAGCGTAGCTCCGGCGTGATGGCTCTTCTGCTGCCCGTCTGCTGCTCGGGTTCAGCGCGGCTCCGTTTTTATAGCCGCTGGTAACGGTTACGGCAGCCAGCCGTTCAAATCCTCCAATCGCTGGCCACCGTTCAAATAAGACCAATGGTCGAGAGCCGGCGAGCGTCGGAGGAGTTCGCACCGACGGAGAGGAGGAAGGGTCCGTGTCGGCGCCGCGGCGGCGGGATGAGCCACGCTGCATGTCGCGACTTGTCCGAGAAAGTCTGGGCCTGCTTTGAGCGCCGGCGGGCGCGCAGCGCTGGTTTAGACAGGCCAACCAGCGAAATGTGGGCTCTGGCACTACACCGCCAAGAGGTTCGCCAGATAGGTGGCATCACACTGCCCTCGGATGTCCTGAACAACCTCGAGCGAGGGCCGAAATTCTGCACCCAACCAAAGGTCGATAAGACAGAAATGCTCGCCCTGGTGCGATGCACTGCCTCAAAGGCGAGGACGAAGCCCGAAGCTGACCGATGCATTCTGGAAGGCGTGGAATCTCTGCCCTTCCGTTCCACGTGTGGACCACGCATTGACGTTCCGGGGACAGTGGTTTCACTAAAAGCTGCAGGCATAAAGCTTTTGCTGTCTGATAAGGAAGGCGGATTTGCGGTTTCGAGTTCGGAGGACTACAGCTACAAGGAGAAAGAAGCTATGCTTAGCAAAAGCAAAGCAAAAGAGGCACTCCTGCGTTATACTGTTTATTACGAGCTCTTCAGACCGAATTATGTTGGACGTACGCGTCTAATTCTCCCACAAGCTCTTAAAAAACGCGCAGTAGGGTAGGAAGACTCTGAGCAGAAAACTGGACGGGCGATCAGACTGTTTGATGCTGGAAGCCTGCGTAAGCATCAGACGATTTAGTCTCAATGCTTTTATGATGATATCTTCTCGAAATGATCCTTCTGGTTGACGCTGGCGCTGAACACGTTGTTCCGCTAGCTGGGCTCGTTTGCTACATCACCATGCTGGTCCTTCGATCTGTCTAGCCTCACGCTGTCCTTGCTACGCTAGCTAAAAACGCTTTGTGGTTCTCGAACCATGCCAACGCGGCACCATCCTAAAAGCAAACAGAATTGGCCAGCTGAACGGTGGCCTCTAAGAGGTTGCATTTGCTCACCCGCTGGTAATGAATGGGCCACTCATCCATGTCTTTCCTAGCCTGTCCAGAAAAGGTCGGCGGTTAGCGGTATTGCGACCATGTGGGCGCTGCCGAACTTGGCTGCCGTGCGTAGCCTTCTTGGTTCATTCTCACGGGCAATAGGTATAGTCCGGCGCGTCGACGGCTCCAGCGCAGTCGAGAGGGATCTGTGGTGATCTTCCCAGCACCCCCACCACAACTGCTACGTACTCAACACGTACTGAAGCATGTGTTTACAACGTTCTCTAATGGGGACAGAGAGCTCAGTAAGGTGAAGTCGAGTAGTTTCTTCGACCTGTGCGCTCCTCTTCCCCTCTGCTTTGTTGTCGACACAAAGCGCGCGGCAATATTAAGAAAACCACTCACCATTGAACTCAAGCAAAGTATAGCACCGTCGTAAAATGCGAAACGCGTTCTCCAACACCCACTGTAAAAAATTACAATTAAATGCTTTTTTCGTGAAGAAAGCAGAACGTCATAAAATAAAAAAAAGACTAGGATAAGGGGAGAAAACACACCACTCATGTTTATTTTGTCACCACCTGATTTGTGCTCTAAATCATGAACAATTCATTGCTGCCTTTTCAGGAAAACAATGCCATTCACATAGCACAATCATCTAAGCTGATCACAGCTTTTGAAATTGCAATTTCCTTGCCACACGTTTACATGAGGGCACCGAGATGAACACTTTGGAAGAAGCGTTTTGTCGGCGGACTGCTTCAAGCACCAGGAGCTTGCTCTCTTCGCGCGTCTTGCCTGAGGCATCAGACACTGCATCGATGAGAGAGTCACACGCGGACAGCAGTTCAAGAGCTGCCACTGACCGAGAATCCACTGCCGTGCCCAACACGTACTCCACTGCGCGATTCATAAAAGACCGATTCCGGTTCAGGACGGTTCGGAGAGGTCGCATATTGTCCCGCGAAGCGAAGATTTCGAATTCGAATGTCAAAAACACAAAATTGTCCTCTAGAGCACGAGTAACTGACAGCCTTGCTGCCCAGACAGTATGCTGCGAACTTGAGGCGGTGCAGGCTTCGGTTCGCACAAAAAATAGCCTGAAGAGCCTTGACGTCTGGGGTGATGCAGAGGTCTTGGTGGATCTCCACGTCGCAGACACTTTTGTTGCGGGCGAGGCCGCTGAGGACGGCAGTGACGAAGGTGTCCGAGCGGAGTGTCGGAATTACGACGAGCTTCTTCAGAGAATTTGTAGCCTCGAAAAAGGACACAACCGCAGCAGCAGAGCTGACCGACTCAACGCGCCGAGGGCACAGGATGGTGAGTTCTGTCAGCGAGGCACACATCGTCCGAGCCGCGGAGAACCACTCCACGATTGCAGAGGAACCGGCGTCAGCTGTCCACCCAACACACAGTCGAGAGAACTCGTCGTCTTCTCGCAGACGCTGGGCGCAGCCTTCGAGTCCATATTTGTTCCACGTCACATGGAGACGAGCATGTACATTCCCTGCCGGAGGCCATGCGGGCTGCCATTGTTCAGAAACGTGAACTCTGCCGAGGCGTACAGACTCAAGACTGCTGTTTACAGCGAGGCAATCGACGAAGTTCTGCACCAGTGCTTCGCCAGTCATTCGGTTATCGGAGATGTCGAAACGCCTCAGTGATGAGTTTTGAATGAAGGCATTAGCCAGTGCACGACCTCCAGTATTGCCGATCCGGTTGCTGGAGAGGTTGAGCTCCTGAAGCGTGTTGTTTTTCCGAAGAATGTCTGCGATTACCATAGCGAAGCTGTTGTTAAATCTCGTGCTGGTAATCTTGACACAGCTGAGTCCTCTGTTGGCCCGCAGTGCTTGAAGGCCGTCCCACAGTGTCGAGAGGGCTAGCGGGAGCCAACTAAAGGAAGCAAGGCACAGCTCCTTCAGAGTGCCGTTGTGTTCCAGGGAAGCGAGGATGATACCAACCGCAACCTCGTCCACAGGCTCTATCGACAGTTTCTGAAGTGTCTTGTTGCGCTTCAGCGCGGCAGCGAGGGCTACAGCATTCGGCTCCGAGAAGTCTTTATAGCCAGCGATCTCTAACGAGCTCAAGTTCATAGAAGCGGTTGAAGCCGAGAATAGTTTCTTCGCGACTGTAACCGACATTTCACTCCAGAGCACCAGGCGGCGCAAGTTACCCCGGCAAATTGCACTGGCGATGGCTTCCGCGAAATTCTGGTCTATTATGAGAGGTGTGACATCCAAACACACGAGTCCAAGCGATATTTTTCCTAAAGCATTAGCCAGAACACGGCACTCGCAAACTTGCCGCGAGGTTTCGCTAAAATCGAATGGGTCGGCTAGAACCTCCACGAGGCCCTTGTTAGCCACTAGTGCCTCGCTGAGCAAAGCTGGAAAGCACGATACGGGAATTGCACTGGCTCGCAGGACAAGGCGCCTGATGCAGTGGTGGAGTGTCAGCAGCCAGCAGGTCAGGATGGCAGCTTCCATTATGGAGTTTTCGGAACGCACGACGTCCACGTCAACGCTTCGGATGGTGCTTAACGTCAGGGCTCCTGGTGGTGGTGGTGAAAACTTTTTAATAAACAAAAGGAGAGTTTGCAGACCAAAAATGGCCCTTTACATAGGTGGAGTCCTTAGTCCGGGACCCCGCTGGTCAAGGCCGCTACTCGCGCCCGTTGGACTAGAGCCCTCTGAGACTCCAGCCCCGAGCAGTTGAGCAGGGCTGCCTCCCATGCCTCTCGGGAAGGGGAAGGATTGGGGGGAAGGGAAGGATTCTTTTGACAGGCCCAAACCATGTGGAAGGTATCGGATACTTCCCCACAGTGAGGGCAGCGCCCATCAATTTTGGGGTCGAAATGTTTCACTATTGCAGGACACAACAGAGTGTTGGTCTGCAAGCGCCTCAGAGTTCGCTCATCAGCTTTACTCAGGCCCTTAGCCGGGACTGGGAAAAGCCGATGGCGTTCGCAATAGTAGTCCAGAATTTCTCTGAACCGCAGAAGCGGTTTCACAATCTCCGAGCCGGAAGAGCTTGGATGAGGTGCCCGGTAGGTAAGCGCTCGGGCAGCCGCGTCCGCAGCCTCATTTCCTCTAACGCCCTGATGGCCCGGAGTCCAAACTATGCGTTTGGGCGAAGGGTCCGATTCCCTCACTGCGCGCTTTAATATACTGTAGGCTAAAGGTGAAATCTCGCCAGCCAGGTAGTGTTGACAGGCTCGACGCGAATCTGTCACGATTACCTTCGAATTCAAGTCCGAGGCGGCAAGCGCAATGGCTACTTCCTCGGCCTGTGCTGAATTTCGAGCTCGAAAGGAGAGCCCGTTAACGCATTGATCCTGGTGAACTACTGCGGCCGTGTAGAATCCATTGGGCGACGGCCCTGCCACGTCAACGGAGTATACACCCTGTTTGGATCCGTGTTGGTGTTCGAGTGCCCGAGCGCGCGCCTCTCGTCTGCCTTCGTGTGTATGTGTGTCCATGTTGCGCGGGAGTGGAGGGACCCAGAGCTTGTGACGCCATAGCTCCGGAATCCGACACGTCTCCTCTGGAGTGCACTCGTGTTGGATGTGCAAGCGGTCTAGCAGGCGGCGCCCGGATGCCGTCTGCGAGAGTCGCGTATATTGGTTCACGAGGTGGGCCTCCCGTAACTCCTGGTAGGAGTTGATCACCCCCAACGCTGACAACTTAGCATTGGAGGTGGCCACTGGGAGGCCCAGTGCTCGCTTTGTAGCCTTCCTAACGATGGTGTTGATTCTTATTTCTTGTTTCGTAGTGCGAAGGTAGGGAACGGAGTAGAGGATCCTGCTGGTCACGAAGGCATGGGCGAGCCGAAGCGCGTCCCTGCCTCGCAACCAGCCGCGCTTGTTAGAAACGCGATGGATCATGCGTCCGACCTGTTCGCCTACGCGCTTGAGTTTGGCAATAGTGGATTCCGGGCTGAGCCTGTTATGGATGAACAGACCTAGTATGCGGAGCTCCCCGACCTCTTTGATAGGACCTCCCGTCAGAGAGATTTGCAAACTCATGTTGTCTTTAGGATTGGATCTGATGTGCAGAAGTTCCGATTTTGCGGGAGCACATTGGAGACCACAGCCGATAGCGTAGCTATCGGTTATGGTGGCGGCCCGCTGAAGGCGGTCCTACATTTCCCCAAGGCTCCCTTCTGTAGTCCAAATTGTTATGTCATCCGCGTAGAGTGCGTGATGAATGCCTTCCACCCGGGCCAATTGGTGCGGAAGCTGCATCATGGCAATGTTGAAAAAAAGGGGCGACAAGACCGCCCCTTGGGGTGTACCCCGTGTACCCATCGTGTATGGTCCGTATTCGTCGTCTTCAATCTTGAGGAAGGCCTGACGCTTCGAGAGAAAGTCTCTTACAAATGTGAATGCCTTGCGCCCACAATCGGTGGTACTCAAGTTAGCCAAGATGCTGCCATGACGAACGTTGTCAAAGGCCCCCTTAAGATTGAGGGCAAGGATGGCCTTGTCGTTGTGGCGCATGGCAGTGGGTCGTATTTTGTAGCGGTGTAACTGGAGGAGGACGTCCTGCGCAGACATATGCGGTCGGAACCCGAACATAGTATCTGCAAAGAGGCCCTTGGTCTCTATGTGTGGAGAGAGACGATCCCTAACCATCGTCTCCATAAGCTTGCCCACACAAGAGGTTAGTGAGATGGGCCTCAGGTTGTCGGTATTCACTGGCTTGCCTGGCTTAGGGATGAAAGTGACCAAGGAGGTCTTCCATTCGGGAGGGAGTGGGCGCCCGTCCCAAATCTGATTAATGTACACTAGCAGGTGGAGGTAGGCCGAATCTGGGAGGTTGGCCAACAGATTGACTGTTATGCGATCCCGACCTGGAGCCGTACCTCGCCGCATTTTAGCTAAAGCCGCCTTAAGGTCCTGTAACTCAAAAGGGGCATCAATGTCGGGATTCGGCTTTCCCGCGTACTCGTACTCGGGCCCAACTGGGTCCTCTATGCGGCAGAGATATCTGTCTCACAGGGTGTCCGCGAGTTGAGCCGTCGTACCTTGGTACCCGTGCAAAGCCCGCCGGAGCTGTCTTTGCGTCTTCCCTCTCGTTTGAGCGGGGTCGATGAGACTGCGAAAGAAGCGCCATGTTCCTCTCGAGCTCATCTGACGCGCTGCCGAATTACACTTCTCTATCCAGTTTGAATCGGTGAGCTGGGCAGCATACGCCGCAGCCTGCTCCGTGAGGTCGACAATGCGAGCCTTAAGTTTGCGATTCAGCTTTTGCTTCTTCCACCGTTTGGTAAGACTCCGGCGAGCCTCCCACAAGTGCAGGAGGTGATTGTCCACTGCAGGGATCTCTTCGGTGGTCTGAAGTGTCGTGACGTGTTGTCTTTGTATTGTGTCTAATTGCTTTGCCCACTCCGCATATCCGCCGGAAAAGAGCACGGGAGGTATCTCTTGTGTTCGAAACTTATGCCAATCGGTCAATTTAGCGTGGCTCCACTTTTTGCGAGCCGCCTTCGCCAGAAGAGTAACCCGGAGAAGGCAGTGATCGCTACCAAGAGTCTCTCCCAGGTTCTCCCAGGTAGCGTCTCTGGTGTTCGTAACGAGAGTCAGGTCAGGGCATGTGTCTCGCGTAACCGAGTTTCCCACACATGTGGGACAAGACGGATCCGTGAGGATTGTAAGACGAAGTGTGGAGATGAGCTCCGCCAGCTTGCGTCCTCTGGCCTTCTCAAAGTGGTAGCCCCAATGTAGGCTGGGAGCATTGAAGTCCCCAACGATCACTAGAGGTTCCTTGTCAGCCGATTTGAGTGCGCGGTAGAAGATTTCGTTGAAGGTCACGCGCGGCTTATGCGGGGGGCAGTAAATGTTAAGGACATGTATTGATGGGTCGCGGCGCTTAAGCGGGAGGACCTTGACCATACTGTATTCCTGTTCAGTCTCCAGTTCGAGGTCTACTGGGACTGCGGTGTACGCCTTGTTCACCAGGATGCACGTTGTAGGACCCCCTTGAAACGAGCTATACCCTGTGAATTTAGCATCTGCGCCGGGTTCCTGAACAGCTAGGAGCGCCGGTGCGGTACCGAGAGACTGCAGGTAGAGCTGGAGGTGCGACCGTTTCTTCCAGCTCCGTAGACCCCTGCAGTTCCACTGTATGATCTCGAATTGCTCCGAATTGTTGTTGGCTTTCCGCTGGGATCGACTAGCCATCATTAACGTGATTGTTTAATTTTGGGGGGCAGGTCTCACCCCCGAAGATGATGGGGCCTCAGGCAGAGGCACCAGCACGTCCGGAGAGAGAGCGGCCGGAATGTTTTCTAGTGAGCCTGTGGCCTGGCGAAGGACCACCTTCCGCCTGCGGAGGTCTGGTCGCGGAGACCGCGAGCGGGAGCGGCTTTGACTGAGTTGAGCTCCAATTTGGTCCTGAACGACAGAGAGAGCTGTCTCAGCAACCTGTGCCCCTATAGCAGGCATGATTTTTGCCAATTCGGCCTGTAGAAGCTGCTGAATGGAGCCCCGGACCGCTTCCATGATTTTACCTGGCAGAGCATCAATTTCGCTCTCTAGATTGTACAGGCGGCTCTCCACCATTGGCAGCCTACCAACCACTGTGCTGGACGACTGCTGCGACACGCTAGTCAGCCCGGATGCGACCGAGGCACTCTCATCTCGGTCCTCCGGCTCGGATAGTTCTATAGGCTCGGAAGGACCAGCTTGAGGTTCTTTACGTCCGTCTAACTTAGCCTCCAGCTCCTGAATTTTCCGCGCTAAGAATTCTGTTTGGCGCCTAAGTTCAACATTTTGCCTCTGTAGGGCGGCTTCTGTTGGAGAGAGAGAGGGGGAGAGAGACCCGGAGGCAGCCCTAGCCCAATCGCTCACCTTGTTTTGGGCGGTCGCTAGAGGTGGGAAATCCCCAGCGCTGAAGTTCGGCGACCTCGCCTGGGTCCCGGACTTCAGAGCCGTCTTGACATGCCCGGACTTGCCCGGCGCAGAAGTGGACTTGCTGTCCTTGGCATTGGTGGGCGGAGCTTGCTTCTGAGCCGTCTTCCGCTTGCTTTGACTCGGTGATGGTCCTGGCTTGATCGGTTTCCGGTACTTGCCGACGCAGCCGGCAGCACCGGTGAAGTGGGCACCCGCGCACAGCAGACATCGGGGGGTGCACTCATGTTGTGCTATGCCCTCGGGTGTGGTGGCCACCTGAGAGCCGCAGAGGCCGCAGCTTCCGGCTTCACCTGGAGCGAAGGTGGCCTTCAGATCCAGCGTCTTGCGTGGCTTGAGCACCACGATGAGTTCGTCGCGTCCAATGCGTGGCGTCTGCTGCGGCCGCCTCCGGGGTTTGCATGTTGCGGCCTTCAAGGCCGCGCCACCGACACTCCCTGGCGAAGCGTTCGGGGGCCGAACTGCCGCCTGGTGCTGGGCGGCGGCTCCATTTGCTTTGGGAGCGTTCGTCTTCTGCCGGCGTCTCCAGATTTTGACCATATCTGCCAAATAGTCATCTTCCGATGTTGGAAGGTCCTCGGGTTGAGCGGTCTCCATGCGCTCGACTTGCATGGACAGCGGATCATAGCCGGTAACCGTATTGGGAGCCGCCATCGCCGGGGAATCCCCAGCCGGGCCTGGCGAACACCAGCGAACGCCCCGCCGCCGTTAGGCTTAGCGCCGCGGCGTTGGGCGAAATCTTCAAAATCTCAGAATTTTGTCAGAAATGGGCCCACCTTGATGAAAGTGGTGCCCACTTGTGCCGCTGATCTTCGCGGAGACGATGGTGCCAAGATTCGTGGGGTCCGAGTTGACAGACCGCAATAAGGAGCGATCAGAAGCGGAGCCGGTGTTCCCTACGCTCGCCCTCAGCGTCCCCCAGGGCTCCTGGGGAGTGTTCTGTGAGCTGCATCGCCGCCTCGTACAAGGTTTTGTTCAGGACGGGCAAGTGCCTCGCTAAGCAGCAGCTTGTACGGCCACAAGGTGCCTTCAGGTTCAACCCACTGTGCTTTAACGTAGCCAGTAGCTTATCTATCCTGGCCCCAATCCGCCCAGATTCCAGACAACGGATTTTCCTTTCGATGCCTCCGTGATTGCTACACGCCGACTCCATGTCGTAGGCTTCCTGCAACGAGAAGCGACCCAGACCCTTTATATTTCTCACTATATAGTGTCACAAACGATATTGCGCACCCATCTTTTCGGAAATTGCAATCTGCATGCTGAACATTTAAAGAGAAAACAGAACGAGACTACAAGAACATTAGGCAAAGCCGTATTGTCGACGAGCGCACATCGTTCAGTAATTTCAGAATAACGCTCTCTTCAACCTACCAAAGCTCTGTTAGCTTGGAGGACATGATTACAACTCCCTGCCCAAAATGTCCGGGTATGAGAGCACATGTACAGAGCGTATTCCATACTGGTTTGGTTTGGTTTATTGGGGTTTAACGTCCCAAAGCGACTCAGGCTACGAGAGACGCCGTAGTGAAGGGCTCCGGAAATTTCGACCACCTGGGGTTCTTTAACGTGCACTGACGTCGCACAGTACACGGCCCTCCAGAATTTCGCCTTCATCGAAATTCGGCCGCCGCGGCCGGGATCGAACCAGCGTCTGCGTATTTCATACTCATGTAACGCTGTCATTACCTGTATTCCCCTTCCACGCTGGAGTTTTTGGTTTCATTTAAGCTCGGCGGATTACCAACGAGCCCTATCCGTCCTTGCCCTCTTTTACACAGGGCAGAAATACTGGCCACGAACAAAGCTCTTTTAGTTTCCGCAATGATAAGTGAAATGTGGCCTCCGCAATACAGCACAACAGTCAACTCATGCCCGCACCTCCGAACGGATGCCATGGGGTCTAGATTATGTAGCCATTACTGGGGGGCGTCTCGTGAGCAACAGTAGGGAATGGGTAGGAAGCAAAGCTTTCTAACAAAACAAAATAACAGTGGCGTGCATGCAGTATATGGCAGGCACAATTTAAGAGACTTAGGTGTGACATACAGCTAATTAGAAAATACCTTGACCGTGAAAAAAAAGCAGGAAAAATTTTGGGAAGCAGTGATTCTTGTAAAGCACTTTTATAGTCACGGTTATAATATAACTTTTAGAAGAATACACTCAGAAAAAGCCCATTTTGAACATTCAACGGATATTCATGGTAGAACATAAACATTATTTGGTGATCTTAAACAATGATCATAATGACATTTAAAAGTCATCATTTGAATACTGTCTACTTGGAATGGTAACTAGGGTTTGTAGTAAAAAACATCACGCTACTTGTTAATCTTAAAGCATAATGTAGCGCTCGAAGGGAACAAATAATGCTACTTCAAAACACATATCAAATTTATAACATTATTTTAATGTTCCGTGCTTCCTGGGGATAAGCAAGGCGAATCGAACGTGATTAAATGGCACGCTGTCGTCAGTGAAGGAAGCAGCTAAGAAGACAACGCAGTAAGTGTCACAAGGCAGCCAACATGAAACAAAAGATCGCAACAACCAACATGGCACGAAAGATAACACGACACGCGGTTATACGAATTCAAAGCGCTTGCTTACTTGACATTCGAAAGAAATTCGTGCTTACACGATGGAGAGGGGGGAATGCGCTACTTCTTCCCCGGTCTCACGCCAACCACGTTCAATATTCGCAGCAACACGATGGACAGTGAACACAACAAAGGGGCAGCGGCGCCGATGCCATCGTTGCTGGAGACAGCGGGATAATGGCAGCGAAATGACCTCTTCATCGGCCCCGAGAAAACGTTTCAAGAGCGTTGCAAGAGCAGCCGGCAACACACGCGGGCAGGCGCAGGAGCGGGGGGCAGCTACATAGCGCCCGTGAAACGCGAGACGTAGCTATGGTGGCTAGCCACCATAACGTAGCACTGAAACATGCTGAAACACCGCTAGCGTGCAGGCACGTGTCATTTTGGTTTTTCGGTATGCCAACAGATGGCTCTGCTCGCCGCGCATCTCTAGCAGGCCGTGACGTCACGGAGATGCGGCGGCGCTGGAGTCAGCAGTAACTTTCGTTGTGTAGGATTGGATTGGATTGGATTGGCGGAAACTTTATTTGTGCCTGCAGTTGGGCCATGGAGGAAGGCAGGCAGGAAAGAACTATAGTGAACTATAGAAAGAACTAAGGAGAGGCCCTGACGTCACTTTTTGTGAAGCCGCCCCGCAACCGGAAGTTGGATCGGCTCTCCTCACTATCTTCTTTCTCCACCGAGCTACAGGGCGGGGATCGCGCGCGGCTCGCAAGCGCTTCGTAAAAGGAAGGAATAAAAAAAAACCGCGCCGCTCGCCGCTACACTCCTACACCTCCCTCCCCGCAAACACGCACCTAGACACAGACCGGCGCACAGGTGCGGTGAACCTTTTCCGACGCCAGGCGAAGAAAGACGACATTGCGCGCCGCTTATAGCTCAGCTCACCATCCTCCTCGGGCTACCGTACACCCGCCGTGTGGCCTTCGACACGCAGCTCAGCATCGCCGAGAGCGGCTTCATGTTTCTGTGCTGTTTGGTGAGGTGCGAAAGTTCGCCGATCAAAACAATCAACGCTTCTTCGCGTGTCGAAGCGCGGTTGCGGAGTGCCACCTTTTCGCGAGATTCTTTCAATGCATCGATCGCTCCGCGTAACGACACCAAGTTTGACGAACAAAATATCAAATGAGCGGTTATTTGCTGCATTTAAAAGCAATCTTAGATGCGTGCGTAACCTCAGGACGCCAGGCATGTAGACTTTAACACGCAAGGAAGAACACACCGTGCCGAAAGCCCGTCCACCGCCACCGAGAAACATTCGGGCCCCTAGCAACAACGACGCTAACGACGCCGTACGCCGTTGCTAGTGGCCCGAGTTTTCTTAGCAACAACAACAACGTTGCTAGTGGCCCGACTTTTTAAGCCTAAATTTTGACGTCACTTCCGCCACATTCTCGCCAATGCATTGGGAATACGAAGGGCCTCTCCTTAGTTTTCCTTCCTCCATGAGTTGGGCGCTCGCGCGCCCAGACGGGGGCCTACGTCGTTTACGAGGCTCCCGTTACTCCGCGCGGGTCTCCGCTCGCCGTTGCCGGCTCGCTGGGTCCCTGCCTTTCGAGCGCCCCGAGGACCTGCTGGACGGTCTGTTGGTCATGGTCTTTGCTCTTCGCGGCTGCCTCCAGCCGCGGCGGGATTGTTCCTGATCTTGCTTCCTTTAGATTTCTGATGCAGTCCCACAAGATGTGCGTGTGATCTGCCGTTGTGTAGGCAAAAGCCGGTACCGTGTGCATTGGGTATGCCACGCTTGAGCGTTTTTGAACGCATTTTACCATATTCCGGCGAGTTGTGGTGCGGGTGGTTGAACTGCAATGCTGAAGAAAGGCAGCGGCACAAGTTTCCACCAGTTTATCACATTTAGATATGGGCCAAAGCGATGAGCAGCGGCCGTAGAGGGAGAAAAGTTCGGCGACGGATCGGCTGCGTGGCTAGTATATTTCATTTCTGCATCCAAATATGATAGTTCGCGTCTCTTAATCCGCAGGGTTGCTCTTCAGTCGTGCGGCGAACAGTGCATGAATCAACGTCTGCAGCTCGTTCGCGTTCTGTCGGCTCTCATTATGAGAAATTTGGACGCGACATTCCGTTTGGGTGTGAGCGCAAATTGAACGCAGGGGACCGTTTTCAGATGGCAATCACCCGAACTACGTCCCGGGCATCTCTTCGCGCTAAAAACAAAACAAAAACAAAAAAACAGCTGCTGCCAGTCGCCTTCAGCATTCATCGGGCCACTACGCACGACGCTTGAAGCAGCGCTGTAATCTGGTAGTAGTACGACGCGTAATTTTTTCTCTACTTTCACTTCCACGAGCTTCAACATGTACGTTTTTTCACCACCTATCCTAGAAAACGATTAAACGTCGCTAAGATATCGGAAAATCCTGCAGTGTTATTTCCCGTATTACCCGAATTTTACAATTGCTGGCCAATCAGAACCTGGCGAAAACAGCAAAATACCAGACCAGAAAACCACTTATCAAGCAGAATGACTTAAAATATGTAGCTCTGCAGATCAAACGTAACTTCGTCGTAGCTCGATGTAAACTTTTCTATCCCTTCGCCTGTGCATCTCTTAACATTCAATGTCTATTTCATCAAGCAGAATAAAGCATTTAAGTTCGCTGCGCACTCGACAAAGTTCCAAAGAAGGGAAAGGTTTGGTTTATGGTCTATGGGGTTTTAACATCCCAAGGCGAATGAGGCTATGAGAGACGCCGTACTGAAGGGCGACCACCTGTGGTTCTTTAACGTGCACTGACATCGCACAGCACAGGGGCCCACTACAACTTCGCCTCCATCGAAATTCGGCCGTCGCGGCCAGGATCGAACCCGCGTCTTTCGGGTCAGCAGTCGAGCACCGTAACACTGAGCCACCGCGGTGGTGGCAGAACGGAAAGATCGCGTTTGCATGACTCATTCAAGGTATACCTGCATGACTTCAGTGTCCAGTAGTGTTCGGTGTTCACCGCAGTGTAGTGGCTCGACGAGAGCAGGCACATCACAAAGGTTCGTCATGTGAGAAAGCTGCCTCGCGTCGTGCATCCCGTCGTCCTTCTTGAACTTAGCGATAGGGTATGCTGTATCGGCCCAGAAGTTGAGACTGCAGACGATTAATGTCCCTGTATACCTCGTGCTTTCTCGGTTTCATTTAATAAGTCAACCTAGTCGACCGCCGTAGCCTCGCCGTTGCTGCCAAACATTGGAGCGCAAAAGGAAGCCTATGCAGCGCTTCGCCAGGTAATTCCGTCCGGCGAACAGGTTGAAAAAGTGCTGAACTACTCTCCGGTCACCAACAGAATTGTTTCTAACCACAAGCGATGCGCACGCTTTGAAATATTCGCGTACGCGAGTTGGTTTCGAAGGCAACATGGCGTGGCGCTGGGTGGGCATGCCATGCTACGTTTTTGCCTACACCCCGCATCGCTGCCGACCGCAGCGCCACCTTTGTTTACAAACATGACGCTTGTCTTTATGCTGCGGGAGCATATACAGGAACTCTACGCATCTCGGGGGAACCTTTTTGGGGGAACTTTGCTCTTTCCTCGGAGGAGCTGGCTTTACTGTTGAGCTAGGAGAGAGTGCGCTCAGCCTCTGCAAGCCATCTTCCTCTGACGCCGCTGTCTAGGGCCCTTTTGCGTACTGACTCTTGGGAAATAGGCCCTCCACAGTTACCAGACTGCCAACCAGCGGTGCTTTTTAGTGAACGTCCGTGCTCCGATGTAGCGCTGAAGCGCAGCGCCTGTGTTGCAGCTTTGGCGGAATGCGTACCGAGCTCGAGGTTGTCTGAAGGCTCCGCGTCTCAACACTTCTGTCGATTACACTCTCGAGTTTTTGGGTGCACTGTAGAAAACTGCAGGCAAACTTTTCATCAAAGGGTGCGGCCGCGACCTCGTCACTGTTCAACTGTGGTTCATGAAGAGAATAGAGAGGAATTCCTTTCGTCGTTATAAACACATACGGAGCGTTTATTTCAGCGCATGCTATAAGCGGAGAAGAGAGAGAGAGAGAAACAACTTTATTGCCATAGATTGGCGGGGTTTAGGGCAGGTGGGCTTGGTGTGGCCCCCAGGTGGGGGCGACTTCCTGGGCCCACGAAATGAGTGCCAGTTGGATGCTCTTGTCTGGCCTTCTGAGGAGTTGGTTCCATCCTTCTTCGGAGGGAGCTGGCAGTAAGGTTCGAGGGGGCGGATTTCCCGCGCAACCCCAGAGGATGTGAGCCTGGGTGGCGATTTCTCCCTGGTAACAATTTTGGCAGACGGGGTCGTATTCCCCGTCTGTGATGAGTGAAAGTCTAGAATGGCTAAGGATGGAGTGTGTCTGCAACCTGCGGAGCAAGGTGGCTTGCGCTCGATTCAAGTCGGGGTGTGGAGGCGGGAACTGGCGTCTCATCTCTCTGTAGAGATTGGTAATTTCGGCAAAGGTCTGGGGAGCCTCGGCAAGAGCGTCTGGGTCCGTGGGGCCGGCCTCCCGGTTGGTTAGTCCTCGGGCTAGTCGGTCGACCCCTTCGTTTCCAGAGTTTCCCGCGTGGGCGGGTACCCAGACCAGATTGATCTTATGCTATAAGCGGAGAACTCGGGAGTTGGCGAAGAAAACGAGCCTCTAAAAATGGGCGCAGTGGCTTCCAGAGCGCTCACGGCGCACGGACGTGTTTAACGAGCGCCCCGGGATGCTGCGCAAGATTCTATCTCTCGGGCAGGCGGACTTCGGCCCGCCCATGGGCCCGCCGTTCTCCGTTATTCTCGAGGCACAAGTCGCGCCGAGTACGCTCGCGCACATACGCAGTTCCGGCGTGAAATGCTGCAGTGAAGTATTTCTCTCTCTCGCTGTCGTGAGAGAGTGCCGGCGGCTTTAAGCCCGACCCACATGGAGCGATTTTCTCGCGAAAAACCTGCGAACGGCCGCCCGGCGGCGGCCGCTTGGCCGCCGGCGGCCGTACGCCGCCTACCAAGCAGTGCTTGATACGTTCGCCCGGCGGTCAGCCGCTCACCGGAAGCGGCGAATGCGGGCTCAGCGCGGACCAATGAGGGCGCTCTGCTCCCGCATCTAGCTTCCGCCCGATTTCCGCCGCGCGGCGACAAACATGGCGCGCCCTTCGAAGCCGGACCCCTCGCTTCGGACTGAATTCTCGTTGTTGCTGCCTTTTTCAGTGCGTTTACTGGCCGTAAATGGAGCACCGATCTTTCGCTTCGTCTCATCTTGACTACAAGAAAACGTATAAGCGATAAATTAGGTTTATTTTTTTATTTAGAGTGAGAGTTCTCCCACTTCTAGGCTTACGAGGAGAGTCGGTTTGTTTACAGTATCAAGACGGTTGCTGTCTGGCGGCGGTCGCCTGTTTTTCGCCGTATGTGGTTCAGCACGGCGAACGCTTTTCGGCGTCCCGCCGCGCCGCATGAAATTCGCAGTGTCTGTTTGCTCCATGTGGGTCGGCCTTTACGTCTGCCCCTGCGCGGGGTCTCCCGGCCACTGCGCACAATCACTTACAAAAAGAAGCAAACTGTATGTACTACTTAGCCGCGCGCACGCAGCGTCCTCTCTCGGACTAATCGCGCGCGCGGCACACTGCACTAGCGGCCGGGGTGGGGCGCCCGGCCGCGTATACCGTCCGAGGTAGCACCCACGGAGCGATCGTGTCACGCTTGCACTACCTGGCGAAGAGCAAGCGGGAAGTCAAGTCCCCCTGCTCATGAACGCACAGAGGCTCACCATTGTTCTCGTAGAACAAGAGAGCGAAACCGAAACCGAAATCCGGCTAAGAGCTAATGCTGCCTTGTCACGTGAGGGCCTATTTCCCATGATGCTTTCCATTATATTTTTTATGACTAGGCTTCAAGATTGTGACGTCATGGTCCCTCCTAGTTTTTTCGTCCTCCATGCTCTTGAGCACGTCCAAAGAGCCACGTGCATTCACGCATCGTGTTCGTTCGCGCGTAGTGTTCGGCCAACATGCACAAGACAACCTTTAACGAGGTATAATTACATGAAGATTGTTTTTATTGTAGTGTCCTGGAATTTAAATGGCATATTATACACGCGGTAACAGATAATTCACCACGTTGGCAGTTGTGTGGTCTGGCAACCCGAAAGAACGCAGCTTCATTTTTCTCGTGCGGGTGCTCACGCGTCAGCGGCAACGCGGGCGTTTGCCGCGCGTCGCGTTTTTCGCTCGCGAAAAACGCTCCTTGCGGTTCCAGCTTAAATTCGCACGATCTGAAACACACGGCAATCAAGGCGGGCTTACACTCTAATGCTGATAACTTCCCAACACGCCATACAAGCGAAGACAACGACAAAATGCTGCCATTGCCGCGACAAGGTCGTTGCATCACCGCGTGTACACCCCTCGCACTTTCCAACGTCGGCATGTGGGCTCGTCAGAAAGGAGTGTTTGTGCACGCCCATGTGCAGACCAGCCCGACCTAGTCCCGCGACACTAGTGGTGACGTTGGTGTTACGTCTCTCCTCATTACGCGCACTGCATCTTTTTTATTGCTGCTTATATCTGTTCCTCCTCTGCTGGCAATTCCGTTGTTTCTCTCTCACTCGCTCTCTATCTCCTCTGTCGCGAAGTTGCAGGGCGTCTGATAAATCCACCTTTGAGTGGCTTTGCGGCTCTGGGGCGGGTGCGCCCGTAGCGGACAGCGAGTGTGCGCGCTGCTGCCGGGGCCATTTGAGTTCGGTATCTCAGTGCTCGGGTCCTAGGTGCGGGGAAATTTTCAAGGCATCTCGCACTGACCTCCCGCACATGGTGTCAGTGACGAATTACGATGCAGAGGCTGCGAAGTTTGAGACAGAAGACCACTGCTAGTAGCTCTGCCTGTTTCACTCGCGTGTGTTCCTCCCGCGCTGCAGTCGCTGCTTTCGAGTGCTTGGCATCGAATACTAACCGCTCAAGTGACTGCATTTTGATACATGTTGCGCAAGGAAATGCGCAGAATATAACCTACCGCTATATACAGGGTGTCCCAGCTACCTTCAACCAAGATTTAAAAAAACCCTAATCGTTTTTCAGAACTGAAAACGCATGGATGTTGTTAGGGTTTATCTAAAGTTACAGCACCATTTTTTTCGCTCGTCCTATTTGAATAATTAGGTGAAATAAAAAGTTAACTTTTTAAATATAGCTTGAAACGTTCAGGCGTCACTAGGAAAGTTGTGGAGCTCCACCAATAATGTCCAGCCCTGGCACTTCCAACGAGATAGTCTTAGCGTGGGCGTTTTTTGTGGCAGAAACGAAAACCCGTGGAGTTTAAAAATAACACGTGATCTCACGTAACACAAAGTGATTACCACGTTGCTTTCCTACTCCGTCTGCCGACAACTTGCAAGGTCAAAATTCAATCTCAAAGTTCAAGGTCAAATGCCAAGGTCAAAGTTGAAGGTCAAATGTGACACATGGCTATGTATATATGCACAGCAACCTATGACCATAGTTCTTCAAAGCTTTTATGGTCATGAAACTTCTCCGTAATGCTATGGGAGAACTTGATATATTGACCGCGCCTTCCACGAGGCGGCGCCAGGAGGTCTCTAGGGTAGGGGTATATGTGGAAGCGACGACGCGAGCATGCGAGCGTCTGTACGGTCGTTGTCTACGGGCCGAATGGGACACAGGCGGTGTGGCAGCAAATATTCTCTCTTCTGACTTTGCGTTCGTTCGCAAAACAAGTACAGTGTACTTGAAGCTCAAGCCTGCGATGCCGAATACTTGCTGCTTGACGGGTTGCCGCTCCGGCTAAGCAGGTACGGAGGAAAAGGCTTCGCCGTTGTGTCTGCCGAGCGACGACGAGCAGCGTAAAATATGATCGGCCGATACCCCGACAGGAAAGCGTGTTCGACTCCAAGCATGTCCGTGTC
This sequence comes from Amblyomma mixtum, assembly GCF_055824585.1. Lineage (NCBI taxonomy): Eukaryota > Metazoa > Arthropoda > Arachnida > Ixodida > Ixodidae > Amblyomma > Amblyomma mixtum. The sequence goes on along the minus strand of NC_143012.1, from coordinate 203,951,357 downwards.
AGCGAGAGGCATTTTGCCCCGCGGATTTAATTCGGTCTCACGAGTTTGCGATCAGCGGAGAAGCAGTGTCGCTGCAACGCGAGAACCTGAAACTCAGGCCCGCCGCCGTCACACGGATGTTCGAAGGCCTACCAGCGTACTTGAGCACGAATCTGTGACGATGTTGCATTTCAGACAGCTTATGGCTTTTGGTGCGAATAAGCTGCTTCATGGGGTAAAATCCAACCAAGAATCTTGTGGCGTCCCTGACTTTGAGGGTGCAGAAATAAAATGAATATTGCCGCGACTGGGTTTCGAACCCCCGGCGACGTGAACAGATGAGCTTCGCTGGCCACTGCGCGAGAGCCACATGTTATCCCAGCAGCCGATCACCCATCGTGTTGAACTGCAGCACACTCTCCGCTGCACGCATTGCACACCGTCGTCTTCATCAACTTCCAGCTGTGGAACGAACACTTATTAGACAAGCTTACCCTCGATCAGAGATTAGCTTGAGTGTAGTATCGTCGCCAGACATGCTGATGACCCAGCAAAGCAAAACCATGAGCCAAACAGGCTAAACACATCCGTTCGCATGTCTGCTCGGTTTAACAAAGTTAAACCCCTACCGCTTTTTATTTTTTGTACAAGTTGCTCCCTGATTCCTATCATTGCTCGTTTTTGGTTTATTGCGCGACCGCTCACAGCTTGTCTCTTATTCTGGTAGCGCAAAGCCAGCACCCGAGAAATGAACAAGAAAATCAAATTTTTCTTGCACTCGCCAGCGCCCCCGTAGTCACAGAGTGACAAAGTGTAAATAAATGGCTTATGTAGCAAGAGTCTTCTGCAGATTGCGTTGCGGGCTGCGAAAGTGTCAACAACAACAAAAAAATCCAGATAGCGCTCAAATTGACGGTGTATTCATCACATGGTTGTTTCTTTAGCGCGTATTCCAGTTCTTAAAATGCAGCCATAACATCTTGTTCTCAGCATTAGGGACATTTCAGTATTTCTCACAAGGTAAACGCCAGATGTGAGCCGTTTTAAGCAGATAGATGAAAGTGAGGACTCGACCGAGACAGGCGCAACCTAGAGACATATAGATATATTACTGACCGGTACGCTCGATCTTCCAGAGTGACATTGCAAGCCAGTTGCGCTGAAAATGAATGCGCAGGCTGGACCAACGTACAAAAATGGCGTTTTTATAAAAAGAAACGAGAGAAAGGAAGCGCGTTAATTGTTGGCCAGAAAACAGCCGCTATCAAGGTTTACTAGTGGCCGCTGTCGACCTCACAGGGTTTTCAGTGTCTCCATGCTGCAGCCAAGCTTTCAGGGGACAACCTATAAAGTAGCGCCCATCCCAAGCCCAAATATCGATCCCCAGAAAGCACAAATACCAAGTGAATATGAGCCTGTTGACCGGAAAACAGCCGCTGCGAACAAGGCTCGCGCAGCCATTCGTGCCCTCTCGCCGACAGCCGCGCCACTAGCGACGCGCGCTGTCTATGTATGAAACTTATGCCGGAGTTTCGTGACCAGAAAAAAAAGCAAACATTGAAGGATTATGGTATTAGAATGCGTACGAAGAAGCTGAGATCCTTTTTCTAATAACTATACTCAGGCGAGGATGTTATTTTGAAAAAAAAAAAAAATGGCTATTACAAAGGGGTAATTTTTAAAATAGCATCCGCTAGTACTTCTTTTTTCTTCAATGCTACCACGTGTCTTCCACGATTCCCGCACGAGCTTGTGTCGGAGCGCCGAGCCAAGTCTTGTCCTTCTGCTGCGCTGTGTTGCAGCCAGAATTCGGCTGGCTCCAAAAGGTACCGAATGTGCGGTGCTGAATTTAACCGCATGGAAAGGCACGAGCAAACGAATCTGCCGTCTGGTTCCGGTCTCGGATCCCCCGTGTCTCCGGCGGTGTCTTCGCCGTCTGCGCCTTCAGACCCATCGTCGCCGTCTTCCTCATCGTATAAGTCTCCCCAGGATCACGACACAGTTGGCACGGAGCCTTTTGAAGCTGCAGAGAAAGGCGTTCCAGCCGAGGCCCATTCGGCAATGGTGATCGCTTTGACGCCGAGCGATGCCGAGCTGCATCTGGCGCTTCTAGAACACTGTAGCCGTAGGTA